>NW_011341551.1:0-17966 GCF_000735185.1 Notothenia coriiceps
ACACCATTGGTCGATGTGATTGCTCGTATATCCCATAATTGAAGTCGTTTTAAATTGTCAGTTTTTAATGATTTATAATAGTTTCTTTTATTTGCATACTGACTGGTTAATGTGAATTTTAATTTGTGTTTTACCACCGCAGTATTCGTCTTCCTGTATTGTTTTGTGTTCATTTATTGTAACTTTGTTCATGCTGCCCCTTTGGCCAGGTCGCTCTTGAAAATAGATTTTAATCTCAATGAGACTGTTCACCTGGTTAAATAAAGTAGATAGACGATTATTAATTTTATTTAGTGTGTGTGTGTGTGTGTGTGTGTGTGTGTGTGTGTGTGTGTGTGTGTGTGTGTGTGTGTGTGTGTGTGTGTGTGTGTGTGTGTGGCGAGGACACATTGAGCCTTTATGTCTAGTTTCTATCATTGATATCTGAATATAACAACCCAATAAATACTACACATCAAATGGAAAAATATGGGGATAATTACGATTATTATTAAGATGTTATGAAATGGATGTGGAGGAGATTTGTTTCCTGTGGAGTTTGCATGTCACCTTGAGGAGCTCGTCCTTTACTGGCTCAGAAAGATCCACACTTTGGATTTCCTGCCTGACAAAATTAACTCAAAGACCAGGCACAGCCCTGAATGAAGTCTGAGAGGACTGCATATTTTTTTTTCTCCGACAAATAGACTAATGAAAAATGTGTCGACTAAGACTTTTTTTGTCGACTAACGTTTAGTCGACTAATTGAGGGAGCCCTTATCATGAAGTGTTTATATCCACACAGGTCAGCCACCTGTTTGACAATGAAGGAACTGTGGCTTTTGCTATGTGCATGGCAATCTGGGGTGAGTTTCTAATTAGATTTCATTCAATGTATTATGATATCTAACCCAATGTTTTTTACTATTAAGTCTTATCTAACATGCTCTGCTCTTATATATAATCTAACATGTTCCCTCTTTAACTGGTTGACTCTTTTCAGCCACTCTGTTCCTAGAGCTGTGGAAGAGACACCGAGCCAGACATGTTTCTCAGTGGAAGGTCTACGACTGGTGTGAGGAGGAGGTACACAAGTCACATTTAAATCTAGATCCTGTGTGTGGTTATCTGTAGTGTTCTGTTTCATTTAATAATACATTTTAGATGTTTTGTAATGATAGTTTATTAAATCTAAACCAATTGGCATAGGCAATTGTTTTAGACGAAATGAGCATCCATAATTAGTGAATCAGTTTAACGAGAAGAGAACTAGGGTTGTGTCATCTGCAGACATTATTGGAGAAAGAATGTTTGAGACATTTGACAAATCCTAAACGTAGAAAAGGAATAATAATGGTCCCTAAAAGGACCCCTGTGGGACCCTTGGCTTTGCTCGAATTAAAACCCTTACCACAAACAAATTGTCTTCTGTGGAAAACACAATATTTCAGCCATTTGTACGTAGTATATGGAAACCATATTCATGCAACTCTTCGGTGTGTGGACATTGAATTGGAATCTACATGAAAAACAATCCTATGTAAATGTTTATATTGTTGAAAAACATGGCCAACTACATATGGGTCTAAAGTTATTAAAGCAACATGGATCATCACTTTTAAACAATGGAACGCCCGTTTACAATGAACAGATGTGAGAAAGTGGCTGCATAACAGAATGCTTCACCTGTGCAGAAATATTGTCGTGACCAGTTGAAGATAATTTTAGTTAATCTATTATGTCACTTATTTCTTGGACATTAGGGGGTTAAAGAGAATAAATGGTCGGAACATTTCTTGGAATAAACTCTAGTGGATTGCATTGACAAGCTGCTATTTTGGGAGATAACTCTTGACCAAAGAAGTCAAACAGAAACCCACGACTTTAAGTAGAAAGAATAATTATTTGAAGTCTACAAAGTATTCTGCTAATTTGCAGTAAAGAGTAAAGACAATATTAGATTAGATAAGATTAGATTAAATATATCCCGAATAAAATGTCAAAAAGACGCACATTCGATGCACACACGGAGAGTTGCTGCAACAGGCTTTGTAGAGTAAAGTGTATCCAAAATATGAAGTATAATATGCAGTCAAAAATTGCTTGCGCTAAGTACCTTTACCCTCATCCAAGCAATATATTTAACATACAAGGACAGACAACCGACTCCAAATATTTAGTGTTAGAAAGAAACAGCAGAGCCAATTGTTCACTTATCACAGTATTATTGGATATTGAATTACTGTTGTCTGGAACAAATCTAATTATTGTTATTTTAAATACGTTTCAGTTGACACCATTTTGTGTAAATTATTATTTGTGGTTTTGTGTGTGTTTTGACAGGAAGAACTCATTCTTGAAATAGTCAATGACCCAAACTGTAAACCCAATCAGTTCAGACACTCCTACCTGCGCAGCACCTTGGTCCTCTTCTTGGTTACTGTCATGGTAAGAGAAACACATACACACACAAAAACACTTTCTATTTTTCAACATTGAAATACTGGCGGAACACTGCATCAACAGATTGACAAATTAAGACTGTATAAGACATGATTTTACCATCTTTATGCAACTCTCCTGCTATCTACAAATCATGTGTATGTATGATATGTACCCTAAAAGTCTAGAGTAGGACTCAATAGTGTCTATTAAGTTTGGTACAGGAGTCACCAGATCTTAAATGTCATTTGCATACAGTAGTAGCCTGTGTTCCTTCCTGATCCTAACAGCTAATGTTTCTGAAAGAAAATGATAAACATTAAGGGGTTCAAAGCACACCCTTGACAAGTCTAACTAGACAAGCTGAAAAAGTGAGAACTAACCCTGTTGGTTATCACTATAGACTTTGTTCCTTTATATATTATATCAAATTATATGGGTCTGCTTTGTCTCTATCTCCGTGAGAAGTTAGAGATATTAAAGCATCATTAAATGTTGGTGGCAAAAGCCTCTTGATAAACCTGCAAAACCAGAGCCAAGATTTCCAAATATTCCTCATAATATTCCACTGTAAACCCATCTTACCCTAGTAATTTACCAGTTTTCGTTTTTAAATGTGCTCTTCTTATTTCACCCTCAATTATTGGTGACTCCAACTCTGCCTGCGGAATGTAGCTTGGGCAAATGATATTAGAGAAGAGTAGCTGTTCTTCCTCATCATTATCACTGTCGGGTACTGTTGCTGTATATACCGTATCGTAATATTGAGGAAATACCTTGTCTATGAAAAATCATCACCTATCCCCCAAACTATTAACCCGCACCAGCCTGAACCGTAGATACAAGGCAGGATGGATCCATGCTCTCATGTTGTTTACGCAAAATTCTGACCCCACCGTCCGTATGTCGCAGCAGAAATGGAGACTCATCAGACCAGGCAATATTTTTCAAACCTTCTTTTGTTCAGTTTTGGTGAGCTCGTGAGAATTGTAGCCTCAGTTTCCTGTTGTTATCTGACAGGAGGGGCACCCGGTGGGGTCTCTGATACTGTGGCCCGTCTGCACAAGGTTCCACGTGTTGTGGTTCAGAGGTGTTCTTCTGCATACCTTGGCTGTAACCAGTAGTTATTTGAGTAACTGTTGCCTCTTATCACCTTGAACCAGTCAGCCTTCTCCCAGAGAACTGCCGCTCACAGACTATTCTCTGGAAACCCTAAAGATGGTTGTGTGTGAAAATCCCAGTAGATCAGCAGTTTCTGAAATACTCAGACCAGCCGCCTGGCACCAACGGCCATGCCACGTTCAAAGTCACTTAAATCCCATTTCTTCCCCAATCTGATGCTCTGCCCAAACTCCAGAGCACCAGAGGGATCTCTTTTGATGTGCTTCTTAAAGTAATCCCTTTGTTGTAAGTACCTGTAGAAGTCATTTTTGTCTAGATCAGACCTGGGCATTGTACGGCCCCCGGGCCACATACATTGGTTGACTCTGACCGGCCCGTGTAAGGTTAATTGGAAATTACAAAATAAACATATTTTCTCATTTTACCTCATGCATGGACTAAAGCTACAATACTTTTATTTTGAAGTTGTTTTTTATTCACGTACATAATGACGCAATACGTCAAATCAAGACGTGCGCGTTATTGGATCATTGTCTCAGGACAACTTTAGCGCTCAAAAATGTCAGCTCATGCTCAAAAATGAAAGGTAGATGCCGAATGTAATAATAATAATAATAATACATGGGACTTTTATAGCGCTTTTCATGAAACTCAAAGACGCTTTGACAGAGAATTAAGAAAACACAACAAAAAAAAGACAAAGAAATACAAAAAGAGATAAACAAAACAGAAAAAAATACGGGGGGAGTGGGGTGGTCAGTGGTTGAATGCAGTGTTGAACAGATGGGTTTTGAGTGATGTTTTGAATGCTGTGAGGGAGGAAGAATCTCTGATGGATTGGGGTAGTGAGTTCCAGAGGATGGGTGCAGCAACGGAGAAGGCTCTGTCGCCCAGTGGGTGTACTGCGACCGCCATAACTGGCAGTTTCCTGTAGAAATTAACAATATGGTGTCTGTAAGTGAATTTACCAAAGATTGATTTTTATAAAATCTCCAGACGATTGTTTTAGGCGTTATTTGTTTGCACAGTCTACCACTAATAGGGATATTTCGTCGGTCAACCATCAAACGAAACTTTGGCGTTACTAAAATTACTAATTCCAGTGTAGGACCTTCGCATCCGACTTCTTTTCGATTAAATATGGTACGTTTAAAATAAATTGATATGATGCGACGGAGTTAACTCACCGAATTTGGTAAGTGGGTAATTTTTTTCTCCACACAGGATACGTCGGGTCACAATCAAAAAGAAAACTGGCGTCGTAAAATGAGGAGAACTTACTTTTCACTAATGGCCAGTCGTACTGACCTTCCATAAGCCATTTTCTGTTTTATGGGTGCTAATGAGACCAAAGGAGCGGAGTTTGGTGTTGGTGACCGTGAGGGTTTATAATGAATCGTGGCAGCAATTTTTTGATGTCTCATTCTTAAGTCTTCTCCACATGTCTACTGAAGATGTGAGCGGTGGGACCCGTCACATCCACTGCAGAAACACTGTGCGCGAGACTGTAAATCTCAACTGGAAATCCGCGGAGTCGGACTTGCCGAGGATACCTTCCAGGACTGACTCTCTAGTTGACGCGAATTAAGAAAGAGTGTGCGGTGGTGACTTTGGTGGCGAGGGGAGACTCGTAGATACGGTATTGAAATCTCCGAGGTGTTTTTTGATTGGGAGCGTTATTTTTGTGGGACAGGGGGAGGTTGAGCCCTGGTTGGNTACAGTTGTACACCTCTCTTTGTGTGTCTTTATTATGACGTAACGACTAGTCGACTACTATTTTGAAAAATGTGTCGACTAGTAAATATTGGTAGTTGTGAAACACACACACACACACACACACACACACACACACACACACACACACACACACACACACACACACACACACACACACACACACACACTTTATGTTTTTGAGCTCCAAATCTGTCCATAATCAAAGTCTTTCCACAGAGTGACACATTGAAATACATTCACAGGTGGACGGTATTTCTTATCACACTTTCTTACACATTTCTTATTTAACTTGCATTGTCAGTCAATTTCTCATCTTGTTATATATAAAACAAAAAAACAGAGCAACACATAGTTTACTACATTTCATCCTGAGAACTTAAAATACTCACTATATGGCTTTCAAATGTATAAATACATAAAAGACCAACTCATACAAGCATTTTAATAAAAAGAAAAAAGTCATGAACAAAAGAAAACCGGAGAAGATATTGCAAAACAATTACTCTAACAATTTAAGCACTTTAAAAAAGCAGCAGCAATTGGTCACACATTGGTTTCCTTTGCTTCATGTTTAGACATTTACATTAAAACACTGCTGCCGCCTCTTCTCACACTGCAGGAAGTAGCGATCTCTTCTCTTTAGAGTGTAGTGCAATACTAGCCTTCCATAGTGGCTACAACTTTGCCATTGCTCAGCTGATAAGCATTCGATACATTACTGTACAACTATGGTTTCCAATTGACCTTTCGCAAAGCCACGCCCCCCCCCCTTGGTTACTGTTGCTAGTCCGACAAGCTGAGAGCCAGATGCGTTAAATTTGTTTAACGCATCTGGCTCTCAGCTTGTCGGACTAGCAACAGTAACCAAGGGGGGGGGGCGTGGCTTTGCGAAAGGTCAATTGGAAACCATAGTTGTACAGTNGTTGTGACCAGTCGGAACCTGATACTTAAGTTGCACGTGCATTGGTGTGATTACGGAGCCAGAGAGCAATGCACGTTTACTCGCGTACGCCGTGTGTTTGTTTTACAAAAAATGGCGAAGCAAATTAAGTGGTTTGACTGTGGGGTAAAAAGTTCGGCCAACCCGTCAACATCTCAAACGAATGTTCAAAGTGATTTAACTGATAAAGCGCAAGGTGAACCCGAACGAAAGCAAAAGAGGACAACAAACAAAAAAAATAAACTTTACCATAGGAAAATATTGGCATACAAATATAAACACTTCTATACAAAGGTAACACATTTTAAATATAGTTAGACATATTAAAGGTAATTTACAGCATTCATAATTAATATCTAATTCTTAACTGTGACTGGTTTTCATTTATTTAACATTAGAAATGTATTAGTCTGGTCAATCCAAGACTTCAATGCTGAATGGATCTATGGTGGGAGTCAGCACAAAGTCCAAGAAAACCCATTTGAAAGGGAGACAACGGATGACCAAGAAACTAGTGATCTGTGAAGAACGTGACAGCAGCTGCACTACTGGTGTTTTGTATACCAGCAATTGAGGGACAAGTTTCCTACCACTTAAGTTTCAAATAATTGTGTTAATGACTTATTCTAAAGCATTTGAACATTCTTTTGTGTCACATTTTCATTATTAAGTTGATGTATAACTGCATAGTATCTTAATTATTTAAAATATAAGGTAACTAAAAATGGCAACCGTATTTTCAGTTTTGGCAACCAAAAGCTGATGCCTGGTTGCCAGCCTGGCAACCACTTTTAAAAGTTAGCGTTGAACCCTGATGTGGTTCAGGACTCAGGAGTATTTTTTCCAACGCTGCAGTGCTGTTCGTCCACCGGAGTTTAGTCTACCGTTAACTCACTGCAGAGTTTAGTCTCCCGTTAACTCACGGCAGAGTTTAGTCTCCCGTTAACTCACGGCAGCGGCCGCTGGAAAGTATTCACTGTCTCACTGTCACACAAGCAGCTGATACATATCCCCAATTCCCCATAAGTGAATGAGTTTCAGTATGAATTGACGCTATTTGGCATCACAACGGTGTTATGAAAGTTTCTCTGGTATGAAATGGGTGATGTTAGCATAGCAACTGCATCTGACTTTCTTGACTACTTGTAGCTGCTATAATACAAAACAAAACGTCTGCCTGCTCTCCACAGTGATCAATAACAGCGAACGGATGGTCAAAGTAAGGTAAACATAAACAGAATCACACTAAGCCTGGTTTTATAAAGTGTGTTTTTTTTTACAAGAGTGTGGTTGCGTTCTAGTCACTTTGCTCAGCGCTACTGCTTGTTACAACTTGTATTTGCCGTACTCGCCTTTAACTGTTAGCTCAGGTTAATCTTGCCCCCTCCGACGTAAGCTTGACGTATTGGCTCTTGGTTCTTGGTCAGCCGAGTGGGGCCAGCTAAGAACCGGTTTTCGGTGCTTAGAGCCGGCTCCGTCTTTTTCAGGGAAGTCCCAGCTTATTTCAGCCGGACAATGCCAAGCCACATTCTGCACACGTTACAACAGCGTGGCTCCGTAGTGAAAGAGTGGGGGTACTAGACCGGCCTGCCTGCAGTCTAGACCTGTCTCCATTGAACATGTGGGGTGCATTATGAAGCACAAAATACAACAACAAAGACCCTGGACTGTTGAGCAACTGAAGTCGTACATCAAGCAAGAATGAACAATTAGCGTCCTCGATTCCCAGACAGTTAGTGTTGTTAGAAGGAAGGTGATGTAACACAGTGGTAAACATGCCCCTGTCTCAGCTTTATTGGAACGTGTTGAAGGCATCAGATTAAAAACGAGTGAATATTTGTAAAAAGGGTTAGGGTTTATCAGTTTGACCATTATAAATCTTGTCTTTGTAGGGTATTCAATTGAATATAGGTATAAAGGGATTCGCAAATCATTGTATTCTGTTTTTATTTACGTTTTACACAAAGTCCCAACTTCATTGGAATTTGGGTTTGTAGTTCTCACCTTCATGTTATACAATGAAGGAAATAATTATTATATATCACTTTCCAATTTTGCAAGTTTACCAACTTACAAAGAAATGAACCGTTTGTAATTTATTTTAATGGTTGGTTTATTTGACTAATGAGATACATATCAAAAAGAATATCCAGAAATGTACATTAAAGAAGAGATATCAATTGATTTGCATTTAATTGTGTGAAATAAGTATTTGATCCCCTTGCAACAAACAATAATTCTGGCTTCCACAGACGGGTTACATAAGTCCTCTTCCTTTAAAAAAGTACTTCTAATATCAACTTGTTACCTGTATAAAAGACACCTGTCCACAGAATCAATCAATCAGATTCCAACCTCTCCACCAAGACTAAAGAGCTGTCTAACCCCTAGATTCCAACGGGTCCGTCTGCGTCGCGTTACGGCTGCGCCGCGGTTTTGGTCCGGCCTCCTCCGGCGTCATACCCTTCCGGGCGCGTTTCAGAAGCATTTCAGAAGCGGAGCGTCTTGCCTGCCGGCTCGCAGCTTTTGTTGATTTGGGCATATTTCCTGGACAGGCTACTTTGAATAGAGTAGACAAAGTTAATAATAATTGTAATAGTCCAGTTATAAACGATATGAATCAAAGATGGGTTGCTGTATTTTAGCGGTAAAAAAATGCATTCATCATCATAATTATTCTATATATATAATTTACACAGTGCCTGTAAACCGGAGGAGAACGCTGGCATTTCTCCTCCTACTTGAAAGACTACGGAGGGATAGGGTCTGCAAATTAGTTTATTTTGGGGATGGGCCGGATGCTCTGACCGGTCCACTTCCTGCCAGGTGCCTCTGCAATGCCTCAAAAAATAGACTTCATTCCTATTTTGAGCGGAGCCCAGGGACGAGACGCTTCTGAGCCGTAACGCGGAAGAGCACCCATTGACTAGAGTGGCCGCGATCCTTGCGGACGCCGCGGCGCACCCGTGACGTGGCCGTAACGCGACGTAGACGGACCCGGTGGAATCTAGGGGTAAGGACCTCAGGGACCAGATTGTAGACCTGTACAAGGCTGGGATTGGCTACAACACCATCAGAAAGCAGCTTGGTGAGAAGGAGACAACTGTTGGTGTGATTATTCAGAAATAGAAGAAAGACAAAATGAGCATCAGTCGCCCTCGGTCTGGGGCTCCACACAACATCTGGCCCCGTGGGGTTTTGATGATCAGGAGAAAGCTGAGGGATCCGCAAAGAACTACACGGGAGGAACTTGTTAATGATCTCAAGGCAGCTGGGAGCACAGTCACCTAGAAAACTATTGGTAACACAATACACCATAATGGATCAAATCCTGCAGCGCCTGAAGGCCCCCCTGCTCAAGAAGAACATGAGGCCAGTCTGAAGTTTGACAATGAACATCTGAATGATTCAGAGAAGGCTTGGGAGAAGATCATGAGGTCAGATGAGAGCAACATAGAGATCTTTGGCATCAACTGGACACGCCGTGTTTGGAGGAAGAGAGATGCTGACTATAACCCCAGAACATCACCACCCCCCCACCCCCCGTCAAGCATGGAGGAAACATTATGCTTTGGGGTGTTTCTAAGGGGACAGGACCACTTCCCTGCATCGAGGAGAGGATGTACAGGGCCATGTAGCGTAACCTTCCCTCAGCCAGGAAACTGAAAATGGGTCATGGAGGGGTCTTGCAGCAGGACTATGACCCTGAACATACGGCCAAGGCAAGACAGGGGTGGCTAGCCAGTCTCCGGAACTTAATCCCATAGAAACATTTGTTATATTCTTACTCTCACTGTTAAAGTAAACCTACTATTCAAATGATAGACTGCTTATCTATTTTTAAGTGGGCAAACTTACAAAATCTGCAAGGGATCAAATACCTATTTTCTCTGCTGTGAACAGGCTTTCACACGCAATCTGTATTTCCAAGCCACCAGCTCCAAAGGAATGCAATCAGCCACTAGTGGCTAAATACAATATCAATTCATTGAAAGTGGCCATGCAGCACTTGGCTGCTACATATAACTGTAGCCAAGTCTGTCTTGGATGTGTTAGTTCCGTCCTTCTGTCCGCTGTAAGGACGCCCAATATGCGCAGAAAAATAGCTAAGCTAGGTAGGTTAGTGGTGCAAACATGCGAACAAATTAGCAGTAGTAAGATATGAAAACATAGGGATAGGTACACCTTCTTCTGATGAAATGTACTTGCAGACCCAAGGGGACCGTGTCCAACAGAAGGATGCAGGAAGTACAACATGAGCTTGAAAGACATACACACAACAAAAGAACACACAATCAGTTACAGAGTACCTGCCCAGGAAGAAGGCCACGTAGAAGAGCGATGAGAAGAGAGTGAAGAACTGGAAGGTGAACATCTTCACTGTGAAGTTCCTCTCTGTGGCAGCAAACGAGTTGGTCTTCTCTACACACACACAATATGTAAATACTGTTAATTCTGTGTGACTGGCGAAGCCACACACAGTCTAGTATTCGACAATCTTATCTCATCTTATTCTCCTTCAGAAACACAAAAAACACATCAAAAGGTGCGGAATGACCGGGATCGGGTTGCTATGCCTTTTAAAAAGGGATGTGTCTAGCCGTTTTTCAAATCGCAGAAAACTAGGGCTGCCCCTTAATAGTTGATTAATCCCTAGTCGATTTATAAAGTCTTAATCGAGCAATTGTTCATTAGTCGATTAGTTGAAAAAAAGCTCCATCCGAGCGCTGCATGTAATGAGTCAGCCGGAAACCCCCTCAGACTTAATTCAGAGCGTAGCCTGGTCATTTAAAGGGCCCATGTCATGCTTTTCCGGTTATTATCCGTCCCCTTGTGTTATGTAGCTTATTGTGCATGTAAACGGTCTGCAGAGTCACAAACCCTCAAAGTACACCCTGTAACTAACAGTCAGCTAAAATTGAGCTATAATTATTGGATTTTCTTTACCTTAATACAACTAATACTATGAAGACTTACTCAGCGGGGGTAATGTTAGCATCGGGACATGCACCCAAGTTTCAGTCACACAGTCAACATTTCCCGGAATGTTCTAGTTTGTTACAATTGTCATAAAATAGTTTTTTTAAATAGTTGTCATAACAGTACCATTTGTATTGTATCTTTTACGTATTCTTCTTTCTGTGTCTTTGTATGCACCACATATACTAAAGCAAATACCTGGTATGTGTAAACCTACAGGTAATAAACCGATTCTGATTCATAGGGCATACAGTATTATGATTTGGTCTTACCTATGTCACAGAGCTTAAGGGACACCCATCTGTTTACCTACAGGTGAAAGAGAAACATAAATATGTGATGGTTCCGTTGCTGGCAGGCAGACCTACATGTAGCTGAATGGTGTTCCTTTATCTCAGCTGTTTCTCAGAAGCTTCCAGCTGTTTCCTCTGGAGTGACAGAAACATCGTGAAATCACAATCACCACGTACTAATAAGCTCATAAGTACATGAAATATAAATATACCATATTAAATCTGTAATTCTGAGGTTTGATTTCTCCAGCAGGACAATGACACAGTGTATCGTCAATCATTTTCAGAAGGTTAGAAAATAAAATCATTTTTGTTTCGTTTTACTCAACCAAAAAACTAAGTAGTAAAACTACAGAAACTCCATTTTGCAGTGATCACTTATTTTATTTCATGGCTGTAAATGTTTAAAAAAGGTATAATTATTGATTAATGAATCAAGTTGTCATAATTTTAATGTAGCATCGGTAAAGGTGAAGCTCATTTTATTGATTCTTTATACATTTGGGTCGCACAAGAAATAGTTTGCAAGAAAAAAGTACTTTACCCAAAAAAGTGCATTCCTTTTCGTTTTAAATGTCTGAATTTATTGTCACGCTTGGACGGATTCATAACTTTAAAATAAAAAATGATGTTGAGCCCAAATGAAATGTTATTAAAATGAATCTCTGCTTAGAAGTGTTATTACATTGTGTATTTGTTCTGGTCATCAGTTTGAAATAGGTCTGAAGTATTTTGGTTGAAAAGTTTTAGAATACAAACAATTTCATGCCATCTTAGAGTACAAATAGTAATAAGCTAAATCTCCGTTATGGTGAGTACAGTACTTACTTAAGTTACATTTCACCTCTCTTAATGCTGCTTAAATATATGATTTTTATTTACGACTGAGGGACAATAAACATTATCCAAATTCAAGCAACTTTGTAGGACTTCTCATGTCGGTGAATAACCTGAAGCTTCAATGTTTCAACAAATATGTCAGAAAAGGTTTTATTCTATTTAGATAAATATGCACATAGCACATCAAAATGCACAGGAGCTACAGTGTCATTATGTAGTTTACATTTTCTTACAGAATAAGCAATGATGTGTTGAATGATGTGGTATATCTTAGCGCAAGCAATTCTTCCTGTTCTTCATTGTGTGAATGCACGATGAAGAGAGGGGGGATGTATACGTACCCGGGTCATTATCTGAATGGTGAGGTAGTGCAGCACAGCTCCCAGCATCACAGCCACAGTGTTGGCATGATCCCTGATGAACTCCCAGCTGCCCTCAGACATTAAGGGTGCAGCCACCACTCGAAACACCACCAGGGCATGAGCCAGGCCGATGATCAGCATGAGCTAGAGCACAAAACACACACAGTTTTTATCACAGCCTCTATAGTGCTCATCTTGCTTTATTTTCTGTTCTGTCAATGTGATTTTGCAATCTGCCTTTACATTAGTCTTTTCTTGGAGTCACGTGGGTGCAGCAAAAAAAATGGCTGTAAGGGGCTCTCTCTATTCCGAAGGGTCCCTCCCGAAGCAGTTATTTCAGTCACACCAAAACCAGGAAGGCATAAAGGACACTGTGGGAACTATAGACCCATCTCTATATTGAATGTGGACTATAAAATATACACAAAAATTACACAGGATAATATCAAAAAGAACTCTACATATAGTGGACCAAACACATAAGACTAAACATAGTGCATACTTTATTAGTAATCATTGACGCAGAAAAGCATTTGATCGGCTAAATTATGAATTTTTGTATCACATTTTGGAACGATTTGGAAGTATACCAAATCAGCACAAGGCATAAGAAGATTATATCAATAGCCAAATGCTACAATAAAATCAATGGTAACCTGACTGATCAAAATAGCTTACAGAGATCACCCACTTTATTTGCAGATTTTATGGGCACCTTTCGGGATACAAAATGAATATTTCCAAAACACAGATACTAGCTCTAAATTACACACCATCAACAACGATTAGGGAATCATTTAATCTTAATTGGAATTTAAAGCAAATACAAATATCTTGGGGTTATCATCACTAAGAGAAAATCTAAATATATAGAGCAAACTATAACAAGATAAATCAAGAAATACAAAAAGGTGTTCTAATCTACCTAATCTAGATTTTACCCCAAGTATTGAGACAAAATGAATCTTCTGCCTAGATGTCTTTATCTTTTCCGGCCCCTGCCAGTAGAGGTTCCCCAAACTAAATGTGTGACATGGGATAGGTTAAAATCAAGGTTTATCTGGCAGGGCAAAAAACCTTGAGTCAGATATGAAACTCTCCAGCTACTGGAAAATAAAGGAGGCATGGGCCTTCCAAAACTAAAGGAATACTTCATTGCTGCCCTGTTAAGATATGTTGTGTGTTGTGCAAACCAGATTACACAGCAAAGTGGAATGAAATTGAAAAAGAGTTTGTAGATAAACCAATCCAGAACATCATTGGCGATAAAGAAACATGCAAGACAATTATAACCTAACTATATACAATTACAATGTTCACTCTAAAAAGTATGGTTCGAAATAATTAAAAAGAACAAGTTAGAGAAAAGTGCACGTTTACTAAAATGGGTAACATTCAATAGTAATTTAAAACCAGCAGGGAACGATAAGGGATTCAAACAATGGGTATTACAGCATGGTGCACCTAGAGAAGAATGGGGAGCCTGAGAGTTTCCAGCATTTGAAAGATAAATATGATCTAGACCAGGGGTGGGCAATTGTTTTTTCCATGGGGCCACATGAGAAACAAAAAATATTGTGGAGGGCCGGGCCAAAAGGCTGAACTCAATTCTGCATAATATTAAATTGTATTTCTTTATAAAAAGCAGTAAATAGCATTGTTTTGACAAGCTGGTAAGAGTAGATGTTATAGTTGAGCAATGAAAAAGTGAGGTTGCCTTACAAAAAATGTAATTTATTCAATCAAATTTCCCAAAACAATGGTAAACAAAATGTGAACGTTTTTCACAATTTCTGACTCATATTAGTGAACATTTTCAGTCACATTCACTACAAAACACATTTTGAGTTTCATATACTGTTGGAAAGTTGTGTAAAGGTTCTTAGCATTCTTAAGACATCACAACATTGTCTTTGTGCTCCAAACATTCAGCAAGATACATCATATTGAACTGTCACTGAACATCACTGAACTGTGATTTTGAGAAAAAGGCTTCCAAAGAAAGTGTTCCAGTTCACTGCTAGTTGGTACCTTTACATGCCTACATTTGTAGTCTAACCACCTCATTTGGTGTTTTTAAGTTCTTTTTTCTTGTTCAGTGAGAGAAATCTAGTCTCTGCTGGGCTTTAACGAGTGCATCAAAGTCAGGTTGAATGTCTGAGGTGGAGATGCGAAGCACAGCTGACAGATGATCATCAGTGAGAGAGGATCTATACCTGGATTTCATAAACCTCATCTTTGAAAATGTTTGTTCACATATGTAGGTAGAGCCAAAGAGAACCAACATCTTCATGAGTCTCCTCATGTTTGGAAAGTCCTCCTCCTCGAGAGAAGAGTAGAAATCCAGCAGAGATCCTGACTTAAAGCGCTCTACCAGTACTGCATCAGACTGCAGGTCAATGAGTTCCAGCTGAACATCACTGGGTGCATTATCCATACTGCAGGTAAAGGGAGAGGCATTTCATCCTCGATTGTTCGGAGATCTTCAAATCGCCTTGAAAACTCACCATGCAATGCTCCTAACATGGATGAGTACCTGCGGAGGTGATCAGCTGATGGTGTGACTTCTTTCAGGGTTTACATGTGAGTGAGAGTGTTGCTCTCCAGTTGGCTTGAAAGAAACTGCATCTTTCTCATGAAAGCCTTCACCAGGCTGTGCATTTCATGAACAAAAAGGCCCTTGCCTTGCAGTTTGGTGTTCAGTTCATTCATCAGTGCAGTCACATCAACAGCAAATGCAAAATCTGCCATCCAGTCCTCATCTGAGAGCTCTGGGATGTCTTTGCCTTTCTTCTCACAAAACTCTTGAATCTCTGCTTTCAGGCTGAGCCACCTGACAGCTGTGTGGTAGCCGACGTCACTATGCTCAGTCTCATGCTCCTCCAAAAGTGCAACAAACTGTCTGTGATTCAATGCCCGTGCCCTGATGAAGTTTACAATTTTAGTAACAACATCAATAACATGGTGAATTTTTAGCACTGACTTGCACAACACATGTTGGTGTATAATACAATGCAAAAATACCAATTTCTGATCTGCGTCGATTTCAGTCACTTTATCTTGCATACGTTTCAAAAGTCCAACATTTTTAGCTGTAAGATTTGGACAACCGTCTGTTGTGACACCTGCCAGTCTGTCCCATTTCAGTCCCAGCGTGTCCATGCACGCATTTACCTCCGTGAACAGATCGCTCCCTGTCGTCGTCCCTTTCATCGGCCACATTGCTGCCAGCTCCTCCGTAATCTTGAAGTCCGGCGTTATCCCACGGACAAATACGAGTAACTGCGCTGTGTCGCGGACATCACAGCTCTCGTCCAAAGCCAAGGAGATAAAGTAAAAACTTGCCACTTCATGTTGCAGCTAAAGCTCCAGATTCCCCGCAATTTCCTCGATCCTTCTCGTCACGGTTCACTTGGACAGCGGGACTTGCTCAAAGGCTTCTTTTTTTTCAGGGCATATTAGTGCTGCAGAGTCCACTAAGCACTCTTTGACAAACTCCCCCTCTGAGAATGGCTTACTGTGTTTAGCTATTTTGTGGGATATCACAAAGCTGGTCTTGGTTGCTGCATCCTTGGATGTGTGAAGCTTGGTAAAAAAGCCTTGCTGCTTTTGCAGCTTAGCTAGCAAAGCATTCGATGTGCGCGCCCTTTCAGCATCAGTCAAGTTTTTGTATTTCTCCGCGTGTTTCGTCTCGTAATGCCGACTCAAATTGTAGTCCTTGAACACGGCGATCTGCTCCCCGCAAACTAAACACACGGCTTTACCTCCGACTTCAGTAAATAAATACTTAGCAGTCCAATTTTTGTTGAAAACCCTACATTCGGCATCTACCTTTCTTTTTTTAGCATGAGCTGACATTTTTGAGCGCTAAAGTCGTCTTGTGACAATGATCCAATAACGCGCACGTCTTGATTTGACGTATTGCGTCATTATGTACGTGAATAAAAAACAACTTCAAAATAAAAGCATTGCAGCTTTAGTCCATGCATGAGGTAAAATTAGAAAATATGTTTATTTTGTCATTTCCAATTAACCTTACACGGGCCGGTCAGAGTCAACCAAAGGGCCGTATGTGGCCCGAGGGCCGTACAATGCCCAGGTCTACTCTAGACCATAGACTGTATATACACTCTAAAAACAAATGCCTTGGCTCAACAAAGAAAATCAACGCAACAGTTTGCATCGATGTTTATTGAGAATTGTCTTAAAGCAACAAAGTTATTTGAGTTAGGGGAGAAGGCTTTTCCTCTACAATCAGAGGTGTTTTTAATTACCACTTACTTAATAATTGGTCGAACTTATAGCGGGAGGAGTCACCGGCGCAGGTATGCTAAAACCAACCAGCCTGCCCTTGTTCTACTTACTCGGTCTGGTAAGACGCAACTTACCACACAGTTAAACAAACTTTATCTACTGCAGCCGGTCCACTTGTAAAGACGAATGTAGAAAAACATTTTCATACACTACACTAGACGTCTAACCGACCGGTAACTCTCAAACAATTACATCAAAATGTTTTTGAAATTGTCTAGTAAATGTAAAACCGTGGACTAAAGATTATCGTTTCCGGAGATTCAAGCGACACTACCGCGTACATAAACGAAGACAGGGTAAAGGGTACCATTATACCCGATACACAAATAATAATAAACACCGCCGACTTTTACAATAAAACACAAAGAATATAAATAGAAAAAAGTTCTAAATTTACTCGAGTCGCATTCAATAAAGTCGCTTCCGACCACATTATATGAAGGAGTCGTCGACGATAATTAGGCGAGGTAGTGTCCGCGATGAGAAATGGATACGGTAAAGTGGAGTAAGAGTCGTCGGTAGTTGCGCACGACGTCGGTTTGATATTTTACCAGAGGAGAGAGGACGGGTCAGTCGGACATCTAAAGTCCCAAGACGGTGGAAGAGTATCACCGTACACATTATTTCAAGTTCGATTAACTTAATAGAGGACTAACGTTTGTAGTACACAACTTATTTGTTGACGTCAAGTTTATTTTTCACTAACGGATTTATAAAAACAACACCTTAGTTAATTAAAGAAAGAAATTCCGGTTTTTGACTTTTTCGATTCTTTTTTTTTTATTAACTTATGTTATAAAAACCCTGTTGAAGTAAATATTTACCGAACAGTTGAATTTGCACACACAAGTGTCTACTACCATCTAATCATGTATGTTGAATTTTAAGGAAAATTTAGTACACCAATTTTGATCAGCCTATGTTAGAATTAGAAACTCATTAGTTGAAGTTTGAGAC
>NW_011341552.1:0-2181 GCF_000735185.1 Notothenia coriiceps
AAAAAAAATCCTTTTTTTTTTTTTTGGATGGGAAAAAGTCAAACTTTTATTTTGAAGGCCCAATTTTCTAACGCTGTGCATGCAGTCGGCGTTGGACTGAAAGTACCGGAGACCATAAACGGTTTTGAAAACTTCTGTCACGTAGTGATCATTTTCTCAATAAAACATCTTTGCTGATGTTTTTTCGAGTCTTCTGGCCAATCAGAATCAAGATTGTAGCCGGAAGTCCCCACGGAGAATAACTTTGCGGTAGAACTATTCTTTATACATCCATGGGTACAACTTCAGATAAAAATGAACACATAATGACATATGACCCCCGGTTTGATGATTGACAGGTCACAGAACAATGGGGGCTATCTACCCTTACCCACAATTTAAACTATTTCACACAGACTATCTCCTCTTTGCTGTGAAAAACAAACAATGGCATAAAATATTATTAATATGTCGTAATACATCTGTTTATTTTCTTCTCAGAGTGTACCAGAATGGGTAGTTTATATGTTAGTATTTAAAAAAAAAAGAAAAATCATCTCATTAAACCTTATTTAAAAGCGTTCTTTTGTTCTGTGAAGGGATATAAGGGATATGCACTGTACTTCACTTGTATTAATATTGTATGCTGCAAAGCGTATATATTACTGCAGGATTTTTTGTTCACTAATTTTGAGTGTTTCAAAATTTCGGGTCGCGATCTATTGACTAAGGAAAAAGTGGGTCCCGAGGAAAAGTGGGTCCCGAGGCCTGACCAGTTGAGAACAACTGTATATAGACCTAATGCAAAGGTCGACCTGTATATAGGCCTTGGATCTATGGGGTCGGATCAGTCTCAAAAATAAATAATTGCACACAAAAGGATACACAAATGTTGTTTCGGATTTATATATAAATGTCTCCATCCACACATTTTTCAATGCACACACAAAAACTTATTTTATAAATGTCAAAAAGTTTCACAAATATATTTCTGATCCACACACAAATAGTTACATCAAAAACATATTTGAGTGTTGTTACATTTATATAAAAAACGCTTTCTGTGTGTGAATCTCTGCATTTGTGTATGGATTTTTTAGACTCCCCCGACGCCGCTAGATTCAAACATACATTTTTTTAAGATGCGAGTGTCTTCGGCCAATCCACGATTGATCTGACCCCTTATGGGTCTTGCGTGTGGCACACTTTTCTGTACATGGCAACAACAAAAAAATGATAATGTGATGTTGCACTTGAATATGTAATAACATGCTCAATTGATTTTTCTCTGGATCATGTTTAACACAACAGACTTTCCAATCCTCTACTGCAGAGGTTTTTATGAAGTGTGAGGGTGGTAGTGCTGAAGGGGGGAGGGACACAGAGCGAGAGACTTGAGGCAGAGACACTGCACCAACACTGTCTGCAGCGGTGCCTGTGGCACACAGCTCAGGGAGGTAATTAAGGAAATCCTGACTGTCACAATTTTTCAAAATACTCGCTCCTTCTTGGAGTCATACCTGAACACGAAGCAATACCTATAGTTTTTAGATTTAGTGTGATTTACTCTCTTTGATCAATATGATTTTATCTTCCAAAATCTGCTAAGATACTGAATATCAAAGGTCTCTGTGAAGGCCTCCCGCCCTAAAGCAGATATTAATCTTTGTTCATGTCTCATAAGAGGAGTGAGCACTCTTTGAATAGGTACCGACCTTGAGCCTTTTGGGTGTAAGGGTATACAGCGATGCAAGTGTTGAGGGTGGACTTAGGCCTAGCAACACTTTAAAATAAATGCATTACTAATGTAATGCCGAGCTAGGGTGAGGGATTGCAGATTAAGGGCAATACCCAGTAACATGCCTTTGGACAGCAGAGTAGGCCTCCTGAGCATTCCTGCGGCTAAGGAAAACATGGTTGCAGCCCATAGCTAATGTGATCCATGGTACAAATGGTGGCTTTTGGGCTTTTTTGTCCAGTTATAAATCACAGGGGGTCGGGCAGCTGGCCTAAAAACTGCTGAGAGGTGCTTGAAGGCTCTATAACACACTGGAACACGTTTTTATATATCATGTTTTGAAACCAGAAAACTGAGAAAAACTTTTACTTTGACGAATGTTGAGTTTTTGTTTTTTGTGACAATCACTCACAGTTGATTTGGGGAAGTGCTGTTAGCTGTCTGTCGGGTTCCAGGTGTGTGTC
>NW_011341553.1:0-1666 GCF_000735185.1 Notothenia coriiceps
AATGGGCGAAGCTTTGAAAGATTTTTTTCATGCCTGTGTGTGGACGGGCCGTAAACTTTGTCAAAAAGGAAGGTCTTAAGCCCACTCTTAACACTAGAACCGCCAACGGGTACATTTAACCCGCAGCTGTTTTTTTATTGTATGTAACTTTTTTTCCATAACATATTAAAGTCTCACAGTCCGTGACTTTTCCTGAAAGTGTGTGATATAGCACCCTCTGTTGTTAAAAATTGTCAATATGAAGTCAGATTGAAAAAATTCGCCAAATAAATTGCCATTTATACCTATATCCGCCAGCGGGTAATATTTACCTCATAGAAAATGCAGCGTAAACATGACGTGTTGCTATAGCAACGCCTTTTGTCTACTGCGGTTCCTTATAGATAGAGAGATAGATAGAGAGAGATAGATAGATATATTGATAGATAGATAGAGAAAGAGAGAGATAGACAAATAGTTATAGATAGTGTAACATCTTGGAGAATACAAGATCTTGGATGACTGAGCTCACGTTGAGGACGTAATGCATGTGTGCAGATACGTGCCAGTTGAATAAAGATGGAGACTCGGAATGAGAGAAGTAGTCCGCGTCGTCTGTTTATGTAGACAATTATATGTCCATAGAACAGAACATTACAGATAGATCGATAGATAGTTATAGATAGATAATGAGAGATTTGTACCTAAACAAAACACAAGTCTAACACCAAGCGTTTAAATCAGCACTTGTAGCAATATTTTATACTTCATGCAATCTGCACAAACTATTTCATCTGAAAAGCTGAGAGTCCACAGATTCTATTTGTATAAATGTCATCCCTGTGCGATCAAAACTCACTGTTCTGTATGATAAATAAAATAAAATTGTACCTTGCAAATCAATAGCGGGTACATTTGACCCGTTGGCAGTTTTAGGTATACAGCGACCTCTGGCGGTTCTAGTGATATAATGACCTGAGGGGAAAATGTCCTCCTTAGCATTGGTCTGTTAGCACATTTTAACTGAGCTCTGGGATGTCCAAATTGACCAATCAGAATCTAGTGTTCAACTAAGATTCAAATTCAAAACCAGAAGACGTGTCTTTATCTGTCATTTATTTATTTACTAATTGTAGCATGACCTGCTGTTCTCTGACTTTCTGGGCAAAACGATGTAGGCCTACAAGAAATAAAGCTGATATGTTCAAATGAATTGGAAATAAACCAATGGGTCAGATTATAACCTATATTTAAGTGCCAAATCACACAGTAACTCACGAGGACTTTCAATTAGCAAAACAAATCCATCTTCTTAATTACCCTTAGAAGTGGGTCTCTTTGGACCCGGTGAGGTGGTTTTCTTGAAGTATCTTTGTAATTAACATTTTTTATCATTTCATATTCCAGCTATTCCTCAAAAAACATGTTTTGGATATCATGCCATTCACATTTTTTATTGAGATTTTAAGAAATTGTAGTTTTTGTATTTCTACCCCAAGCTTCCATAAGTGGGTCAAAAATGACCCGCATGCATTTCCTATGGGATCCTCTGGGAACCTTTGATTCTTATCACCTGTTGCTGTCAGGACTACATTCACTGTGGAACACATAGACGACATCACAAGGGACACCTCTCAGGAAGATTATTTTACACAGCAAGATCTGATACCTCTCAGTATAATAATAA
>NW_011341554.1:0-1794 GCF_000735185.1 Notothenia coriiceps
GGATGTGCTTTGAAACTGCACTCTGTGAACAGCTTGCTCTTTGAGAAATTTCTTTTTGTGTCTTACCCTCCTGATGGAGGGTGTCAATGACGGTCCTCTGGACAGCAGTCAGATCAGCAGTCTTCCCCATACTTGTGATTTAGTTTACTGAACCAAGCTGAGTGTTTTTCAAGGCTCAGGAAACCCTTGCAGGTGTTTCGAGTTAATTAGACGATTCAAGTGATTCGTTGAACACCCTACTAGTATACTTTTTCATGATATTCTAATATTTAGAGATAGGATATTTGAGTTTTCTTAAGCTGTATGCCATAATCAGCAATATTAAAATAATAAAAGGCTTGCAATATTTCAGTTGATTTGTAATGAATCCAGAATGTATGACATTTTTGTTTTTTTTAATTGCATTACAGAAAATAAAGAACTTTATCACAATATTCTAATTTTCTGAGACAGTCCCATATATGCATTTCTTGCACATCTGCATATTTTTGTATTTAGTGCATTTCAAAGTCTCCAGCATTGATTCATCTTCACGTCATTATTCCGGCTCCCCTGCATCTCTCTGTCTCGTGTTCAATCCGTCCGCCAGGCACTCGTCTCTGCAGGGGACGCTGAATTATTGATGCAAGGGCCACGAACACAGAGGAAACAGCAGGAAGAAGGATGGAGGGAGAGGGATGCAGACGGACGGATGAAGAAGGAGAGGAAGACGAGACAAAGACAGACAGGAAGTGAAGTGAGGCTGATAGGAGGCTTCAGGTATAATGAGCTTAACGGGGGATCTCATCTCTTCTTCTAACGCCCAGACATGAAGACTCACGCTGAGAAAAGAGATGGAAGTTCAGCAACTAAGCTTTCGGAAACTTTCAAAATTACAAAACTCTGGAAAGAGTCCAGACCTGACCAGCAAACTCATTTAACATTAATATTTATCTAAAGCAAAGTAAAATTAGTTTGCCTTCAGGAATTATATTTGCATTTGACAATTTTATATCTTGTGATTTACGTCATATATGCTAATGTTCAGCTCCGTAGCACATTTGGACACAAAAAGGACTTCCGAGTTAAAAATGTGTGTAACTATTATTTTGTGGAGGTTTTCTTTGTAATGTTTTCTATGCGATTGTGCCTTGTAATATTATAAGATGCGTTTCCCGTGCTGACATCACTATGAGAGGAGGGCGGAAATGACAAGCGGGAAGTAAACAACCACGTGCAACGTTAAACGTGTTCCCACTGGAAACGTAACTTAAAACGACAAATTATCCTCAGATATTTTCAAACAATATGTTTCAGGTGTATTTCATTTCAAGCGTAAACTGTGTTCGTTATTCTCCCGTCTAGGAGAGAAGCTTTAAAAGGAGACTAAATGGAGTCTCTGTGAAAGTTCAATTGGGTACTTTAATTAAAAAAAGGCGCGGGTTGGTCACAAGCATGATATTGTTCAGTCAGACAAACAGCTGTGATCCGGCTCTCCTGAGCAAGAAGAAGAGGGCGAATCCCTCGTCCGGTGCTGTTATATATATCCTCTGCTGGCTCCTCCCCGCCAGCCGGCTCGCCTCGTCTCTAATGTCCGTTGTTGCATTTAAACAGAGGATTGGTTCTTTTCAAATTCAATATATGCTTAACACGCCTTTTCTCCTCATATTCTCTTTCATCACTTTTCATGTAACACATTCTAAACGCTGTAATCAATACTCTAAAAAATACTTCTCGGCTCGTTTGGTTTCCGGTCATTCCGGATGTTGTCACATGCTACTCTCGTCTGTAAACAATAATGTATTCAAATAAACT
>NW_011341555.1:0-5847 GCF_000735185.1 Notothenia coriiceps
GCATTTAAGTCCAACATTTAAAAAAAAATCTTACCGGGGGAGCATGCCCCCGGACCTCCCTATAGGATTTGAGGCCCGGCCCCACTGTTCCCAAATAGATTTGCAATTTTTTTTAAATAGTAACCCATCTCCATATGTTTCCTTTTGGGTAGTAGATTTAAACTAGAGGGCTATCACTTTGTGCAGCAACGCTATTGACAAATAAATCCAGCAAAATGGCACAAAAAACTGGTAGTGGCCTCAGGGACGAGGAGTCATTTAACCAGCCAGTAGGAGTCAAGCTTTACTTTCTTTTATATCCATAAAGAAAAAGTAAATCTGTTTACAGTTGTTTCATTATGGATGTTGAGAGGTATCCATATATCTCTTCATTTTGCCCTCAAAGTGCACCAGATTGATGCATCTAACTTCAATATTTAAAAAAAAATGTTCCCGGGGGAGCATGCCCCCGGACCCCCCTAGACTAGAGGGTGTCAGGTCCACTCCCCACTTATAAAAATAGCACTTTACCACTGCACCCCCTCTAATCTCAGATGCACCCTGAGTCATTTTGTTTAAGTACAGTGAGCCTTTCTAAAATATACAGTAAAGAGACAAACCCACCAGCATTATAGGATATACTATGACTTTGTGCCAAATACTTGTTGCTGATTTAGAGTACTGGCACCTTTTTTATTCCAATTCAAGCACTGCTGATGCCACTTTATTGGGCAACTCTTCTGATTGTTTTCTGAAGTGTTTCATGATCATAGGTCAAGGGAGGTAAGACAGAAACAGACTATTTCCTCCAAACTCTAAAAACAGATGCCAGTGGCCCACAGTGCTGCCTCCTATCATCAGTATTCATTCAAATTGTACTTGAAAGTGATTTGGGCTGCGGTTCAGCTGTATTGGAATTCTGCTCCTGTACTGACCCACTGGCTTTGATGTAGCCTCACAATTTCATGGCCTGCACAGATCCATATTATTCCCTCAAATTCCTAATTGTGTTTTAATCTCCCTCCTGTAGCAGAGCTTAAACTAAAAGTGCAGTAACATGCTGACAGTTTTGAAGCTCAAGCCAACTCATATTTTTTGCCGAATAATCCAATAAGCAATTTGCATTTGAATAAGCCAACAACAGTATTTATTTCACCTTTTAAATTAATGATTTATAATGATTTATTTATATTTTATTTTCCTTTTCATTATTTATCTTTCTCTAAAATCTGTTGATTTTGGGTTTAACTTTTACACAAAACCTAAATGTCCTTTCAACATAAGACCTAATCCCCTGGCCATCTTCTTTTATATCCTTAAATGTAGTAGCTATTTTGCTTGGTGTGTTGCTTGTGTTGATGTGTTTTCTGTGTTAAGCTATAGACACTGAAACAACTGAAACATTGACTTTAATTAAATGTATCATGTCAACAGATTTCCCATAATTGTATTAGGTCAGTTGAAAGCAATAATATTAAGTTGAACCTAATATTTCTTATTTTTACTTAATATTATTGCTTTCAACAAACCCAATACAGTTATGTGAAACCTGTTGACATAATACATTTAATTAAAGTCAATGTTTCAGTTTTCTCAGTGTAGCCTCAAGCCTTTTTCAAATCAGTATCCCAGCTGTGTACATGCGAGGCGGGGGGAGCAGGTAGAGACCTTGAGGAGGTGTAAGTGACTCCTGCTCATTAGAAAGAATGAAGGAGGAGGTGAAACAATACGCTGGCAGCGTCGCTCTCCCTTCCACATCAGATTTCCATGGGTGGACTAATGGATCCCCACATCAAAGCGGGGTCTCTCTGCAGTGTCGATGCCCAGGGCTCCAGGAGACCATCCTCCCTCTCAGCCCCTTCTGGTGTGTGTGTTCTCAGCACTGTCCATCCCTGGAGACAGCGTGTGTGTGTGTGTGTGTGTGTGTGTGTCTGTATGAATGTTTCATAAGGTGCAGACATAAGAAGCATGCAAATGAAGATCTGACTTCTGGCTGCAATATCCCCCTCTATGTATTACTGTATATTTAGCAGCCTGTCTATGGAGACATAGGTCTATTCAGCTATAGCATCTACAAGTTCAAATAACCATAATTAGGTTTCTATCAGTGGTGAACCGTGTCTATCACAACTGGACCTTCTGTACACACACACACACACACACACACACACACACACACACACACACACACACACACACACACACACACACACACACACACACACACACACACACACACACACACACAGCTTCAAGGGGTCTCTCAATCAAAGCAATAAATAAGATGAGGTTTTGTGGCAATCTTTGCCAACATGCAGTCGTTTTCACCAGGTTAGAATCATAGACTGTATATATAAATATATGGGTTATATATATATGGTTAGAATCCTTCATTCTTTTTTTGTTCAAGAGGTTTGTAGAGGAAGCAGAGGTCTCCCCCTTGCCACCAGTTACATCACCATGGATTCAAATAGTACAAAACACTGAGAATTATCAATTTTACCTTAAATCAGTGTTTCTTAATGCTGATGTCTCTCATAATTTAAGATCCTGACAACCAATAGCAGAAGGCCTTCATCTGGTAGGCAATATAGAGGTAAACACCAAAAATGTCACAATGCTTACACTCCAAAGGGATAGAACGCCATCACAGAAGACCAAATAAAACAGATATTATCTTGATCCAAAGGATATTATTAATTAATCATTATTAATATCATATAATAATATTATTTCTAAATATAAGCCATTGGCTTTTGAAGATAGTTGGCAGCAAGCAAGTTAGATTAGCAATCGCTAGCTGGTGGCTTATCCGCAAATGCCTTATCCGCAAATGCCTTGTAAATTCATGTTGCATAATGCATGATGCATTTCAAACTATAAGCGCTGTATGTAGCAGCATGTTGAAGCCATTGGTGTTGTTTTCTCATTGTATTCAAATGTAAGCAGCTCCAAAAGGCTTATTCTGAATGTTGAAAGCACTCAAATTTTCCCCGAAACCTGCCATCTTCATTTGAGAAATATTTCAGTGTTACATAATTATATTATACATTTTTAACTCAGTTTTATGCACACACATACATATAGCATGGTTTAAGAAACGGGCTTCTGTTACGGGCTGACGTGTCGGGAGGAGCAGGGAGGAGGCTGCAGCGGGGTCCAGGCGGGGGGGCTGCAGTGTACAGCTCATGATCGGAGCAGAGACACATGTTCACTAAGCCGATAAACTACAGCCAGTCGCAGAGATCAGCAATTCAAAAATGAAGTCAACACACGTCGACCACTGAATTATTAAGAACCTTAAATATATAGTCTATGTTAAGAACGAGAAAAGTCAGAGTCAGTGATGCATTTATTTTCCACATTGATAGAACACAACAACTTCTCTTGATATTTAAAGAAATGACCATGTTTAATGTGAAAAGGGAACGCAGATTTCAACGTAATTCTGACAATTCAGACGTAACGTCAGATCTCCTGAGCTTTATGTTCAAGTGTCTTTGAGTAAATGGATTTAGTTTTACTGCCTGCTACTACTAAGTTTCTGATTCACTCCTACCTCTCTTTGTCACTTCATTTCCAGTGCAAATCTCTGACAACTGTTAACTGCTCTGAATGTCAGGCTTAAACGTATATTTCATTATAAGTAAATAAAAAGCGTTTGAATGGTAGCATCCATTAGAGACTAAATACGTTTTTTATTTAAATATCTATCTTTTTAAAATTAACAAGCAATTAGTTAAACAGAGCTAACACTTTGATTATTACACCATAAGGACAGGCAGGTTCATTAAAGAAGGGTGTATAGAGGAGTAATGTACAGCATGTTTAATGTGCTCTCGATATTTTTAGCTCTGAAAAATGTATTCAAAGAACAAAGGAAGTCATGTTTGTCATTTAAACTAACTACACACTTTGATTTTCAGTTATGTGTTTAAAGCTGTCTTTCAGTAAAAATGTATTAATCTTTTGTCTAGTTCTAAGGGGACTCAATTGCACAACCACATCATTGTGGTGTGGTTGTTGATCTTTCATTCATTTGGTTGCTACAGTAAATTAAAATGAAACTCAGAGTTGCGCTAGATAGAAAGTAGACCAATTCACAACAACCAATAACTGTATTCTGTGAATGCCCTTTTCTTTAGTTTCTTTGTTTGCTGCCAGGCTCTTTGGCTCAGCTGTGTTTGTAATGCTACAGTATATGATTAAAGTTTATCAGTTAAGATTACAATGTGTTGATTTATCAAGTTCAGTATTTCAGTTATCTAATGGAATGGATGGAAACGTCAATTGCAAATTGCATCTTCAGGCCTGGTTAGTCCACAAACTCCTGGAATAATAAGTATTGGAGTTTTCATTGGCTGCATATATGTTGGACTCTTTCGGCACTCACATGTTTACTTTGGCCCTGTGCTATTTCATACTGGGCAAAGTAGAAAACAGTACAATTGGCTTATGTGAGCTTGTGTGCTGCTGTCCACAGTTTAAGAGGAGTGTGTAAGTGGGCCGACGGAGTCAGTGAGAGCCTCTGGGACTTAATCAAAGCGAGCAGCAAAGCAAAACAATGAGCTGAGAGCTGCTTAAATCTGGAGAGAGCTGCAGAACACAGCAGAGGCAGAGCTGACTGCCAGAGGGACAGCAGTGCTTCACTTTACTGGAAGTTATTTCATTCAATAATGTCATATTGCTTAATGGGGATTGAACAGTAACTGCTAAGGTGTCATGAGGTAGTAAACCCACAGGGAGCTATATTGTACACTTACCACCACTCAAACAGTTCATAAATTCATGGGAGAAAGTGAAAATGATTTAAGATCGGCGAGAAGAAAGACAGAACCAAGAGAGGAAAAAGTAATCCCAATGTATGTTGGTTGTGTAGTCAGTATTGTGATGATAGAACTCATCACTGATTTTTCATTTTTTGCTGCGCATTATGTTTTACAAAAACATGTTGTTACAACCCAGAGAGTATTTCAGACAGGCTTCACTTCCACTGTAATGCTATAGCCATTGATAATGCAAGAGTATTCAGCGACTGTGGCGCAGTGGGGGGGGATTCTACCAATATGGCCCATCAGGACCAGCCGTTCGGTCTCGCCCCCTGTAGTCTATATGATAAAGATACAAGATACTTAAAGAGTTCTCTCCTGCTGATGTTCAGGTTCATATCAGTATGTAGTGTCTACTCAGGCGGACATCCCTGGGAAAAACAGAAGCCGAGAAGGGGGACTCGGGCGGACGGCCCGGGGGAACAGTAGAAGCCAAGAAGGGGAACTCGGGCGGACGGCCCGGGGGAACAGCAGAAGCCGAGAAGGGGTACTTGGGCGGACGACCCGGGGGCAAGGCAGAGTCCATGGTGGGGGTCTCGGGCGGACGGGCCGGGGGCAAGGCAGAGTTCAAAAAGGGGCGAAGGCCACAGCGGGCAAACTCAGGGGGCCGGGCATGAGGGCGAAGGCAGCGGCTGGAAGAGTCAGGGGGCCGGGCCCGAGGGCGAGGACCGCGGCTGGAAGAGTCAGGGGGCTAGGGAATGCTCCGGTTTTTGGACAAAATTAACATGGGATCACTCCGGTCAATGGACGTACTTCGTCTCACTGGAATATTAATGGCCAGATTGAATACAACATCGACCCAATTTCTCCGGTCAATGACAGGAGAGTTTTGAAAGTGACAAAACACTGTTCCACACATTTAAAAACACTTAATCAATGATTACCAGGGGTCCATGCACCTTCCCTGGCTTGTAAAATGTGGTGATGCGCCCTGGAGGTATCCTACTATTTAAAACATGTTTACACTCATGTACACCCTTCATAGGGTTCCCTAACACAATGCACATAGTCTGGAGCTCACTGGGGTCCTGCATATGCT
>NW_011341556.1:0-2792 GCF_000735185.1 Notothenia coriiceps
ATTCTAGTAGACCTCAACAATGGAATTATGATCAGTAGAAATGGCCATGACATGGGACCTTTAAGTAAAATGTGTTTTGTGGAAACACAACCAGGCTGGAGGTCCAGTGCAGGTGTAGAAGGGCCATAAATACCTTGATGATGCTCTGGCAGGTGGACAGTGGCAGTCCCACCAGACTGGTCCCATTGAGGGACATGATCTGGTCTCCTATGTTCAGTTTGCCAGACCTTTCAGCCGGCCCAGCATGCATCATGTTGGCGATGATAACGGTGGGCAGGATGGAGCCCCACCCACTCTCCACAATGACCACACCCAGAATCTCCCCCTTTGCTTTCTCTACGAACACCTGAGGAAACATATCCGCAAAACCATTTGAAGTTAGAGTGAAATAAATGATGAGTATTCACCGCAAAACATTTGCCCACATCATAATGCAGCAATATCAAATTGTTTAGTGTAAGAGGTTACTTTATTCAGGATTAGGGAGTAATAAATTACATTATGTAATCAGATTACAAAAAAGGTACCTGTATTCCCTCAAAATTACGTAAAAAATATGTAATCAGATTACTGTTACATTTCTAATAATTAGGGATTACTAGAGCAGGATTACAATGTTACCAACACCTAAAAAGAGCATAGTGTTTGTTGTAAAGGATCAGATGTTCTCTCTTCTCTGTAAACTCTACTGTTCTGTAGGCTAATACTTTAAGTGTGAATCTATACGCCTACTGCCTGAATCTGCTTTATGGTTTTTACTTTCTTTGTTTCATTTGTTCTGTTTTTAATTCAGCAGGTGAACCTATATGTTCATAGAATAGTGTGTGTGAGCTTAACTGTGTGTATTAAACTAAAACGGAGCATTTTCTGTCAGCTCAGATTTTATTTCTGCTTTTTTAAACTGTAGTATGTGCTCACGTGTTTCAGTGTTGGTGTTTAGGCTGCTGCCTGAATATGCTGAGTGACAGGCAGCTTTTCCTGTAAATAAAGGTAAAGAGGTAAGAATTAATTTCTCTTGTACTTATTTGCATTGCATTTGATATGCAGGTATCCAAAAGTAACAGAAAGTAATTAGGTGACATTTATTTATTTATATACTTTGCTCTCAAAACCTCTTATGGTGAGAGGCTGTAAAACAGGCAGATATGACTCCTCATCAATAAGGTTATTGATAGACTGAATTCCTGATGAGTTAAGACTTGGGAAGAACTCTCTCTTTATCTCTCGTCGTGTCTGTTCTGTGGCTGGATTGCTACACTTGGGAAATAGATTTTGTCCGTTTTATTAACAACCACGAAAAGTAAGAACTCCAACTATCGATGTCCTCTGTTGCACTCAAGCCTGTTTGTGATTATGTTCCAGAACACATTCAGTGTTATAGTAGACCGATCTGGGCACTATGAACCAGCGGCATTGGTAAAGGAAGTGATGTAAGACTGATGAGGCAGCAGTTCAAGTGTTTGCTTGATACACAGCCCTACTCACGTCTTTGCAGTTCTCAGACTTAGAGAAGTGGATGAGGTCATCATTGTACATGTCCTGAGTGTTGAGCAGATCGCTGAACTCCTTCTGGCTCAGGTCCTCCGGGTTAATACCATTTGCCCGTAAGAATTCCTGGTAAGCCACACTGAAGGCCTGCCCAATGGACTGGGCGATCAGCTGGGCCTAGAGGGGAAGAGGATTGTGGGTGAGACGGTTTTACATCATGTATACAATCTGTTATGGTCAACTCAACTTATACAAGCAAATACATGAGAGTACTCTGCTGCTGGACTCACATCCTCGGACTCAAACACATGGCATATCATCTTGTACTGCCGCTTGCTCTCTTGCCCTGGATCTGAGGCCTCCACGTTCTCCTGAGAGTCGGGTCGAGGCATCCTGCGCCGGGCCATCAGAACCACGATGTTACCAATGTCAGCAATGTAGGAGATGGTCCTCAAAGGGTGGTCCATCATGGTCTCCTGGAAGTTAGAAAGCCAGAACAGTCTCAGTGAAACCACTCAAGGACATGGTGTCATGTCTCGCAAATTATGTTAGTTAGTTTTTGTCTTTGTCTAGTGATTTTCCCCTTTATTTTTGAATAGTAACCTTCCCTCTCGTTTCAGATACTCTGACCTCCCTTCCTTGTGTGTCTCTCCCACTCCTGTGATTGTCGACCCCGCCCCTGATTGTTTCCACCTGTTCCCCATTACCTGATGTATTTATTGTCCTCGTCTCCCTTTGTCCTGGTGCCAGTTCGTTTCGTTCCTTGTGACTACCACCAGCATTAGCAATCCAGGATTAACCCCAAGCAGAGCTTTGAGCCACGTCTTGTTTAAGTATTTTTGTTGTTCATGCTCCTAGTGTTTTTCCTCTTTAAGAGTGATTTTGTTTTTGTACCACTATCGTTGAGCTTTGGTTTGAATAAAACCTTTTTTTTTGTTAAATTCTGTGAGTTGTGCATTTGAGTTCATACCCGTTTAATCAGTCGTAACAACTTCTTCCTTCTCTCTGTCTATACCTGTGTACTCTCATGTTCCGATTAACCCAGCTTCCCCAAATTTCTTTCTTTTTGGTGTCTATATACGCCGGGATCCGGAGTCATGGATGATCCTGCGGTCCTGTGTCATGGATTGCGAGTCCTGGATCTTGAGCCGTGGCTGTGGTCCTGGATCATAAGTCCTGGATGGATATACTCGTGGATTCATCTTCCTATTATACACACATGCATTTCCAAACATTTGGACTACCTATGTTGCAAATGTATTATCTTTTCAATTTACACACGGCATCTATTGCACGTCTGTCCG
>NW_011341557.1:0-11364 GCF_000735185.1 Notothenia coriiceps
GATTCCTATAAAGTATATTCATTACTCGTTATTCTCTACTAATAGTTAATTAAAGACTGTATATAATGACTATTTTGCACATCCCTTTCAAGATTTCAAGATGTTCTAAGGTTTATTGACATATCATACACAAACGGTGTAGTTATACAATGAATGGAGGCGTTTGGCGTAGTGGATAGAGCCTTGGTGTTGGGATCAGGGGGTTCAAACCCCTCTGCAGTCAGCATGTCGTTGTGTCCCTGGGCAAGACACTTCACCCTAAATTGCTCATGTGGGGATTGTCCACAGTATTGAGTATGTAAGTCACTTTAAATAAAAGCGTCTAACAAGTAACATGTAAATGTAAACGAATGAAAAACTTGGGTCGCAGGTTCCTCAACAGTGCATTACAAAACATCTATCAATATTTGTGCATACCTCCAGCAATGTTAACTATGTTGAAGCACTTATTTTAACTGATATTATACATATCTTATAAGATTTATGTAGATATTTAATCTCCGGCCTTGTCAGGTATTGAGCAATCAATAAATAAAGAACACATAATTATTCAATATAAAACACAGAATGTGTGTGATTATACTAAATGATTTACAAATAAACACCACTGCATATGTAACGCAAATGTTTCCAACTTGGGATCAATAAAGTATATCTTATCTTAAAATGATAGATGGCTACGCCATATTTGCAAAATGTGCCTCTGAACCTTGACAAGTGCATGTTTCAGGCTTATCAATTAACAACAGGAGGGGTCACAGACATAAGACCAGTTGTTAAATAAAGCTCTTCTGACCTTATGTGGGTATATATATTAATGCTGCCCATTATGGGCACAAGCAATTTTCACCCATTTATTAATTATATGTTTTAAATTTGAGTGTTTCCTATCGAATAAAACGAAGTTCGGCCATGTTTTTTTTTTCTGCAGGGAGAAATGTGAAGATCACGTGACATAGACACCAGCCATTGGAATGAATGGTGAAAAAAAACGTAGGGTTCTTACAATTTCAGAGGCGTTTTTGTAGAAATACTACGTCCTACGCAAGGCCGGATTAACCATATGGGCAACCTGGGCAAGTGCCCAGGGGCCCTTGAGCAAAGAGGGCCCTCAGTGACAAGATAAAAAAAAAGAAAAAATATATTTTTTTTTTTTTTCCGGGCACAACCTCTCTCATCATACATTGTTTTAAATGACACTCACTCTTTGCCATAAATAACACAGCTTTTCCATAGGGTCAAATTACTTTAGGTCTCTGTACTGTAGGTCTCACTATGTATGCGCTCAACTTTATTACTACGCGGCGGCGGTGTGAAGCCGAATCACAGCCCCACCCTTGAGCAACCACACAATTTCACTACATATTTTACTTGTGTAACTCTCTGTGTTTGTGACAAATAGAACACCTCGTGTACTTGTACAGCCAGTCAGTCATATTTTGGCATTAAGTGGGGTGCTGTTCTGAGGTTTTGATTGATATTACCTAGGTCTTCTTGAGCCATACACTGTCTTGAGATCTTATCCATTGTATCTTTGTCTTGTGATTTCTGACCAACGTAGTTATTACACGTTTTTTTTGTGAGACTGTGTTGGGTACTCGACTACATGCATTTTGCCATGTTGCTGTGTTTCCAGAGAGCAGCAGATCTCAATAAAAATGATGGCAAGAGCTACTAAAGTCAAAACACCTTTCATTAGTAGAGTATGGTGATTAGTAACATCAGAGGACATATACTATACATGTAGTGAACTATATTCTTTAAACTATTTATGACTTTGGCTACGAGGGAGTGAAGTCGGTTTTCAATCAGAAGGTTGTGGGTTGTCAATTTATCATTAGGCAAGAAACTTAACCCTGAGTGGCTCTCGACGGCTTGGCCAATGGTGTAAGAATGTGTTGTATGAATGTTAGCTTTCATGAGAAAAAAGTGGCATATTGCTCTGCATGAATGAGGTGTGAATGGGTGAATGATGAATGGTAGTATGTAAAGCGCTTTGAGGGTTCGTAGAGTTTGGATAAAGCAATATACAGTCCATTTAACATTTATTCATCAAAATACCAGTAAAACAGTATAGACGGATTGAAAAAGGAAAGGCTTCAAAACTTCTGGAGCCTACTTTTCCCATAATGCAGCTCCATCATGTCCTATTGGTCCCTGTGTGCCTGGTACGCACATCTTTCTGCACCACAGTTTGTAATGCCGGCTTTCCTTTTTTCTTTAGACTTTAGAGTTTATCCATGCCCAAGCAGGGACAGACTCTACTTTCTCCGACTCAATAAAGCTCTTCAGAGCCACACAAAGACATATTACAGAGTTTTCACAGCGGAATTCCTGTTGCAAGAGTACACTTAAAAGAGAAAAATCAGTGTAGTTCCCTGTAAATAGATTATTTAGGTATTTCTTACTTTCCACAGCTACCCACACATGGATGAATACATCCTTTGACCATCTCACACAGTAGTCACAGCCCCCCCCCCCATCAAAGACACTGTGCACCATCATCTATTACAGGCAGCCAAAGGAGCCATCAGATCCCCTGATCCACAATGCATTTATCTCTAGTAGTGACAGGGATCCCCAGCACTGAGCGTGTGGTCAGGAGACCGAAGGCTTTCTGCCCACGTTCTCTGGTGAGAGCCCTGCTTACTCATGTGTACAAGTACTTGATTTATGTGGCCACAAGGAGGTTATATAATATGCATGTAACTCCAGAGACTCAGCTTTACATAACACATCATCTGATATTCCCAATAGATTTACTACAGCAGTGGAGTGACTGTTAGAGATGTCTGATGAAATAGAGCTCAATACTCTCTGAGGCACCGGAGGGACTTATTCTTTGGTTTAGTAAAAGTAGAAGCTTTCAAGTTTTCTGAACAGTCTACTTTTGGCAGTTTTCTTGACAACTGTAGTATTTGCAGATTTTTATAATGTATATAGTATCCTATTTTTATATATGTATGTTGCAGATTGGTCTAATATAGAGTATTCTAACGATGCGGGAATGGCGAGCGACGTCCTCGGCCATTCCGCGGAGGGCGCACCGAGCCTCAGTCCGTGTGCATGAGGCAGCCACGGGCGTCTCCAAAAATCCCCGGCATTTCGAGAAAAACTGCGTTTTTTGCCGAGTTCGGTTCAGTCTCGGATACTTCGCGAGACTTATGTCAGGGTCACCAATGTACTGCCGAGAGATAGGAGTCGGAGGCGGTGCATCGAAGGTGCAAAAGTTTATTGAGCAGATAAGTATATGTTGTCCGGTTGCAGTCCGGGAAGAGAAGAGGAAGAATCAAGACACAATATATACAGTTAGTAACACAAATGTCTGGGCGGAAACAATACCCCCAACCTGTAGTTCCATGAGTGAATTATGTAATACAGTGGTCACCACAATATCTAAGTTGTTCGTGCCCCAGCAGTTTGTAAATTGCAAAAACGGGAGATAAACGTTTCTTTTTTGCCCCAAATGTTCTCAACCTAGTGTCTTCCTCATGGCGGGTCGATCCAGCTCCCAGAGTCCAACTATATATCTCACACAGCTGCTAATAACAGTAAAAGGCAACAAACACCCGAAAGGAGTGACATCAGTTTTGACCCTGCCTCCTACCACCTGCCTAAAGCAAACTCATGTCTGTCCACAATTCATAAAACAAAACTGATACAGACATATCATAACACCGCATAACAGAACGGCTTCAACGGGACGGACAAAATCCCTGAGTTGTGTTGTAAGGTGGAGTGACTCGTAGAGCTACAAGGAATTATAAAGTGGATGATAAAGGCTTTCCAACTTTTTCAAGAGTTAGACTTGACCTGAAAACTATTAATGATCCCTCTCTATCTCTCTCTCTCAGTGGGATACCTGGGAAGAAATGTGGAAGCATCATCTTCACAGCCGAGGAGCTCAGTAACTGCAGAGTTAGTATCAGATCTCACACACACACACACACACACACACACACACACACACACACACACACACACACACACACCCAGTCTTACAGTGCGCACCATGTTATTTGCAAACATATTAATTTGAATCCATGCCAGCAATGAATTGAATACTGAAGAAGCAGTTTGCTTAAACTGAATTAGGTGTTATCTTTCACAGTGATTCTCCGTTCCTCCGTGCTTTCCGCTTGCGCCTCGGCGTTATCAGTTATTATTTGTTCTCAACAAAGAGAAATGTGTGAATTTAAAGTGTCACCAACCACGTACGTTTTTCTCTTAATGTTGGAGAGTTGACAGCTCTGGTAAACACACAATAACAGACACCTTACAGCAGGTGTTTCTTCTTCGCAAGTCTCAATAGCATCCACCTTCTTATCTAAATCCAGGGCTTCGACCATTTTGAAACATACGTTGTTGCTTGTTTTTGTAGCTTTTTTGTGGGGAGTCACGAGCCAAAAGGTTAGAGCCGCTGCTCCAATCTTTAACAATGCACTGTAGTTTATAAGATTAGTAACATTATTTTTTCATGTAATATTATAATATGGAAAGTAACCATAAACTAGAGCTGTTAAAAAAGTAAAGTTGAGGACAAGTATAGTTCAAGTCCTTTAAGCGTTCCAGCTAAAGTGTGAGTGAACTATTGTTTGTTTAATCTATAATTCAGTTTGTCTGAATTGAAACATGTTCTGTTTTTGTTCTCTCAGGACAACGCCACCATGCAGCTTTGTGCCAACAAACTGGATAAAAAAGATTTCTTCGGCAAGTCTGACCCTTTCCTCGTCTTCTACCGGAGCAACGAGGACGGAACGTACGTGTGTTTGTTTGTTTAAAGACATGAAGTCCCTTGTAGTGCACTCCCTCTGTTTGTCCTTCAGCAGATGTGTATGTGCCGCTCCTCTGTCACGACTCTTCCCCGTCACTGACAGATACTGAAACCTGTGCACAGAGTTCTCTGTGTGATCCAGACCCAGGAGGCGTTTGAGAGCCTGTTGCCCATCAGATGGAAGAAGAGTTAATAGATTTTCTTGACACTGAGACAGAATGCTCCAATCTGTACTTACTGTAGTGTATCCTTCAGTATTTGAAATCTTCAGTCAGGGATCAAAACCCTCTGTGAGCCTGTTGTGTTTCTGCTGACCAAGATTTGATGCATTTGAAATGTATTCCAAGAGAAATGTGGGTTTCTGAATGAGCTACCTTTCAATACTCACTCAGAAAGGCACATTATTAGTAATACACATGTACACACTGCTGGTACCATTTAACCTGTATAGTTATTTATAGAAAGTTCTAATGTTGGGCTTTCTCTGTTTGTCTCCAGGTTCACGATCTGCCATAAGACTGAGGTGATCAAGAACAATCTGAACCCTGTCTGGCAGCCGTTCACCATCCCTGTGCGAGCGCTCTGTAATGGAGACTATGACAGGTGAGGCCACAGCACAGGGGTCAGAGGTTATTACCATCCACTACTACCTGTGATTGTTGTTGTGTTACCTGATGTTTATCCTCTTGGTTTCAAGCATATTTAACACCCCCTCTTGGCATCAAATGTTGTTCATATTATATTAGTCATGGATTTATTGGAAGTTATGGCCGGAGAACTGACAAAGACACTTGCTGCAGACAGGAAGTGACACAGCTCCTTCCCACCAATTCTGAAGATCTCTCCCCCAGTCCCATGTATTTAGCTGGTTCTGAGAGAATAGTCAACATTCTGCATGGCAAGACATAACAAACATACCACTATAAGCTCTATCAGCTGACCTACAGGCAGGAATAAGGAGACACAACTGCTTTCTCAGAGAGAGAGAGAGAGAGAGAGAGAGAGAGAGAGAGAGAGAGAGAGAGAGAGAGAGAGAGAGAGAGAGAGAGAGAGAAAGTGATAAACTCAAAGTTATAGGCCTAGGAAAATATTTTCCTCATCAGTATTTAGTTAGGATTGGGGCTGAGAATGTTAAACTGAAAAACTAGACTGCATAAGCAAGTGTTGAATTAAACTCACAGAAAAAAATATACATTTACATTACATTTCATTAGCTGATGCATTTATCCAAAGTGACTTACATTTTGTGAAATAAGAGCCTCCTCTATGTAAGGACACTATGTATCATCAGATATTTACATATATTAGTTGAGTCAAACTACTTAATATGGTTCATATTTACTAAATTCTTCCAAAATTGGGCCTTTAGACATAGTACATCTTTATTTTACTCAGGTGCGGAGGTCCAGTAGCATTTCAATAGACTGAATCATTTAATTTAGTTATTAAGCTTTTATTTGGAGAAACGTGTTGGATTCTGTGACCTGCTCGGCTGCTACACAGTACCACACATATAGCTGTTTTGGGGAACTGCATTTTGGGAAACTCTCCTAACTACAAATACAACACAAATATAAAAAATGTAATACAGCTTGGCTGAGGCATAACCCACAGTCACTCACAGTGAGTGAAAAAGGACAGTAACACTTTAGGTACTTTTGAGTATTCCAAAACAAGAAACCTATATAATTGACCTCCAAACATTTATTAGTAATGTGAGAACACGTCGTAATGTTGCTTTCTTAACCATTTAATGTTTCCTAAGTAACAAAATGTGATCAGAGCCTGCTGAATGAAGAGGAGTTTGGAGTCCGTGCTGGTCAGAATAATGCCAGCAGTCGGCCGTGCTTCAGTCTCAGGCCAGTGCTGGTGTTATTAAGACCAACATGGAGGACATGCATCGGCAGACTCATCTCTCTGACTCACACACAAAACAAATGATCTCCAAAATATTTACTATTTTAAGCGACATACTTTTATTGCGTGGTCTGGAATGTAATTTAATAAGATTTAGATCAGATTTTCTGTACTCATCCCAATTTGGGAAAAAACACGAGGGTTCATCATCATCCTGTGATATGAAAAATAAGAAAGACAGTGGTGTAAAGTAACTAAGTAGATTTAATTAAGTACATTTCTAAGGTACTTGTACTTTACTTGAGTATTTCCATTTTATGTTATGGTTTGGTACTTTTACTTGAGTAACATTGCTAATGCAGGACTTTTACAGAGTAATACTGCACTTTGTTATTTCCACTTTTACTCAAATACAAGATCTGACTACTTCCTCTACCTCTGAAGAAAGATTGACTTTCTGTCTTACAAAAACTCTGACCTCCCTCTTCTGTCTCTCCCACTTCTTTTTTGTCTCACACTCTCCGTGGTTCTCAACTCTGTCTGTCTCACCCCCCCCTCCCTCCTCTCGCCCCCCCTCAGGACAGTCAAGGTGGACGTATACGACTGGGACAGAGACGGGAGGTAAGATCTCACGCTTTACTTTATATTTAATTATCAGCTCTAGATTGAATCCCTCAGATAACCCTCCGTCCCCCCGGCAGTCAGACTTGTTAATAGACATAAAAACTGAGGTTTGTCTCTACCCGTCTAAAGTTTGAAGGAACAATCCACTTTAAATTTGTGTGGAACTTTATAAATCCCCAGTCCTAGTTTTCTTAATTCCTATCACGTATTCTGCAAGACAGGAAAGTAAAGATAAATGTCTTGCAGTGCTCCAGTCTGACGCAGTCATCATCAGGCAGTAATACCCTGTCAGTCGTTGTTATGGTTTGACAGGCAACTCTTTTGTCTTTCAGTGAGTCATGACAAGGATCTCTAACAGTGTTGTGAAGATAATACATTATCAGTGACTTTAGACAAAGAAAGCTGTGTTAACGTGGAAAAGGGAAGATGTCTGCTATACTGGTTTGAAGGATGTATGGCAGGATGGAGGTATCATATAAGGCAGGTTTCTGCCTCAGCTGATTCCAGCCCCCCAAAGAATTGGATTTAAATTGAGCTGAGATGATTGTGTGCTTGATGGGGATCATTGAGATTCATGGGAATGTAGGAGCGATTTGCCTGGGCTGATCAGGACCTGAATGGTTTGACCTGAGATGCCTAATAATCTGGCGGCCGTACCAGTGCAGAAGGAATAACTTGAAATGTGTTCTGAATATATGCCTAGAATGCTTAGGACTTTATGTAAATGCTCCCAGAACCAGAAATGAGGGGCTATTTCTCCCTGTATCGGTGGGGGAGAGTTTTTTTAGATGATGCCTTGAGTCATACTTGGATGTATCTAGGTATAACATTCTTGGCATGTTAAGAGATTCCAAGCTTGTTTTGAGCTGAGTGTGAATGAAAGTGTGTGAAGTTTGGATGGTTGTGCCAGATAGACTGGGATGATGAGAAGTGTTATAGACAGATAAAGACAGGGCTAAATTGAAGCACCTCAGTTGTTTTAAACAGAGGTCGATAACGTGCTTAGAGCAGGGCTGTTAATTATGTGTTCTCCCAAGCGTAAGAGAGGTGTCCGAGCTGTGGAGATCACTGAAAGTTGCTGCTGAAAACAGTGGGACTGGTATAGGATGAACAAGGGGCAAAAATCTAAATTCCCCCCTTGCTGCTTGAGAAAACTGCCCATAGAGGATTTAATGACAATCACCTGTTGCATTCTCCCCCTGATTGAAGTAACTGACTGCAGATCTGATGAGGGGCAGGTCTGAGTTTTAGTACCGTGTCAAGCAGATCATGCAATAACACAACAACAATACCAAGAGTCCCTACAGCTGTCTGTGGCTCTTTCCTGCTGTAACGCTGCAAATTTCCCCTCTGTGGGACTAATAAAGGTATTCTGATTCTGATTCTGATTCTACAAATATCAAACTTATATATGACGCTTCCCCCACCCACCTGGCATATGTAATCTAGCATAATAAATGACACAAAATGCCAAACTTTGCCATAATAACAACCTTGAAAAGAACATTGAAAACAAACATAACAAGTGTGGATCTCATTACCTAATATCCTTTAATTATGACCCCATCCCAATCACATTTTAGATTTGTGTCCAGCATTGAGATGTACGGTGGCCCTGAAGTTCAAGTCAAAACAGCATTTCAGGAAACACCACAGCATTTCAGAAAACACCACAGCACTTCAGGAAACACTACAGCATTTCAACTTATACGGAAAGGGTATTCCTTATAGCCAGCCAGAGAAGCACTGCTGTGATTGGTTGTTTTTGCTGCCAGTCAAGAAATTATGCTTTGTGATTGGTCAGCACCCGACAGCGCAACATGTCCCGAAACATCAGCCGTTAGCAGTTAGCACACACTCACAGCTCCTCATATCTGTTCAGAAACTGACAAAAGTTAAACATGAACACACCACAGACTGTCTATGTCATGGCTAATACAGTCGTTGCTTTATTTATGTCTGCTTGCTGTTGTTGTGAGTGTGGACGGAGCAGCTACAGGTTAGTTTATCCTGATCGATCTGATCTCCATTCAGAAAACATGCATTTTAAAAGCTTTTCGCCTGCCGTCTTGTCTGCAGACTTGTCACAGCATTCATTCATGGTTTTCACTAACTGGTATCAGTGTGTTGTTACTTCGGCATCATTTTGAAACGTGTATTACAATTAAATCACGGCCATCACATTATGCAGGGTGCAGTAAGCACTGACATATTTAATTGACATGCAAACATTCTACTAACTGCTTTATGCTAATAAAGCTGGAGAGACGCCGTTTGCCTGAAGAATGGAATGGATTGAAGGCTTGGGCTCGCTAACTCAGCCCCGGGGTTTGCTGAGGTCAAGCTAGTAACATTAAGGCGTGCTGCTGCAACGGCAGGTGCAGGGTCGCCAGCAGCACCATCGGCTGTAGTTCTTTCATCTGGATTTATTTGTAATAAATCCTTAGACCTACTCGTGGTTTAAAGCCAATTTCTGATGTTCATTTTGTAATTTAAACAGAAATGGGAGTCTACAGAATGCATAATAAAAAACAAATCCAGAGTAGTGTGACGCTGTGATTGGCCTAAATGTGGACGAATCACAAATCACAAAAGACACATTAATTGATTTGACGTAGCCTACGATCTTTTTTTGTAGTTACTATCTGACATCACATACATCGTAGCATTAAAGTTCACAGGTTATTTATAAATAATATATATTTATTTTTAAACGTGTTTATTGGGGGAGGGCAGAAATGTCAAATGGGAGGGCCTGGCCCTCTCTGGCCCTCCCACGGTGCCGGGTCTGTTGTAGCTGCTCCGTCCAAACTCACAACAACGGCCTATACAGACATAAATAAAGCAGCGACTGTACAGTATTCACCATGACACAGACAGTCTGTGGTTTGTACTACTCTGTTTCTGAACAGATATGAGGAGCTGTGAGCCCTGAGGGCTAACAGCTAACGGCTGAAGTTTCGGGACATGTTGTGCTGTCGGGTGCTGACCAATCACGAAGCGTCATTTCTTGACTGGCAAAAAAAACAACCAATGACCAGCTTCTCTGGCTGGCTCCAATGACAAACAAGAAGTGTTCTCCCTAAAGGAATACCCTTTCCGTATAAGTTGAAATGCTGTGGTGTTTTGTGAAATGCTTTGGCGTTTTGTGAAATGCTGTGATGTTTTGTGAAATGCTGTAACGTTTTGTGAAATGCTGTGGTGTTTTTGGAAATGCTGTGCTGTTTCCTGAATTGCTGTGGTGTTTTGTGAAATGCTGTGGCGTTTTGTGAAATGCTGTAGTGTTTTGTGAAATGCTGTAGTGTTTTGTGAAATGCTGTAGCGTTTTCTGAAATGCTGTAGCGTTTTTTTAAATGCTGTAGTGTTTTCTGAAATGCTGTAGCGTTTTCTAAAATGCTGTAGTGTTTTGTGAAATGCTGTGGTGTTTCCTGAAATGCTGTAGCGTTTTCTGAAATGCTGTGGTGTTTTCTGAAATGCTGTTTTGGTTTGCACTTCAGGGCCACCATAGAGATGGGACATGGTCACGTACACTGTAAAGGGTCCAATCATTGCTTGTGTCATGTTGACCTGTTGAGCACTGGTAAAGGGAGACACAAATTCTCCAACATGATCAGGGGCCTTTCTCATTTCCCCTCCTCGACTCCTCGAATCCTCGTTCTTCCGGTAGTGACCCGGAAATGGATTTCAGCGCCCCATGTTGTTGAAGGACATCTCATTTCTCTAAATGCACTTCGAGGACCGAGGATCGAGCATCGAGGAGGCTCTTTGGAGGAGCTATAATCGAGGATACACTGATGGGTCCTCCGCGGATCTTCCGCGGATGTATTTCAGGCAACAGTGATGTTTAAAAGAGTCGTGACGCACGGCCGGACTTATCTCAGCCAATGACAGCTCTGCATGCATCCCCTGGATATTATTTTATTATATATATCCTTTATTTAACCAGGTAAAAGACTCATTGAGATTATAATCTCTTTTCCAAGAGTGACCTGGCCAAGAAGGGCAGCATGAACGAAGTTACAACAGATAAAACACAGACAAGACAGGCAGACAAATACAGCTGTAAAACACAAATAAAATGGCACATTAGCCAGTCAATATGCGAAGTA
>NW_011341558.1:0-6376 GCF_000735185.1 Notothenia coriiceps
ATCCTTGATTATGCGATTAAACATGCAGGGTTTTTATGTGATTTTATGCGGTGAAATTGCAGTAAGTTGCGAAATATGCGGAAAGTTGCGAAATATGCTAAATATGCAGGAAAAAAGAATAACAATTTTTTAAAATATTGGTCAGTCTTATTTATTCTCTCTCACACACAACCTGCCACTAACGTTAAACCCCTTTACTATTCAATTGAACACATTCAATGTTTATTTATTGTAAAAGCAATTGGGCTATTTTAATCTCACACACACACACACACACACACACACACACACACACACACACACACACACACACACACACACACACACACACACACACACACACAGCTAGCACCAGATGCTAACAACAACCCTGTAACTCTCTGTCTCTCTTTCTCTCTCTCTCTCTCTCTCTCTCTCTCTCGAATCGACCAGTGGCCTTTATTTGTCATGAACAATCAATGAATCTACGAAACAATGACACCAGCCAGGCTCACCTTCATCTTTTGGGAACAGAAACATCGCCACTTCGGCAGACTTGACATTACTACAGCCAGCGGCAATGCATCGCTTCCCGTGTGTTTTTCCTCCCGTTTTCTTCACTGTCGCCTCCATTGTCAGGTTTTCTCGATTGGCAATCATTTCCAGTCGACTCCGACACACTTTCCAGTAAAATACTCGCTCAAAAACTTTAATAAATTCGACTTTGAAACAGAGAAACAATAAACTGTGATGAATGTAAACACTTCGGCGGCGACCATCTCATGACGTCACGCAGTAGATCGCAAGCCACGCCCACGAAGGCGGAGGTCAACTGCGGATTTCCAGGCGGCAAATTCAAAACTCGTCAAATTCGTTGCTATTCCAATATCTTTTTATATGGGTTCCAATGGACAATTTTGGTCATTACTATACGTATTAGCATAACAGATCATGCACAGACGCACACTTCACTGGGTCTTTAAAAGACTGGCGCAGAGAAATTGAGCATGTACTGTATCAGAGCGGGTTTTTTATGACTAATTTGATCCCTCTAATATTCTGTCGGAATGGCCTTGATATGTTATATTTCACTGAGATTACTTGTTCCAAATAAAATATATAAAAATGCCTGAAAAGCAGGTGTACAAACCATTAGGATTCAGAGACATTTTACATAAATCCATCAATCCAACAAACCGACCAACCCAAACCAACCAAAAAATCGTCCAAATATACTTCCATCCATTCAACCAACCATCCATAAATCTATCCATCAAATAATCAAGCAACAAACCATCCAGTCAACCGGCCGTCCAACCAATTTACCAACCAACCATCTATCGAATAATCCATCAATCCATCCATCCAATCAACCAACCAACCAACCATTCAACATCCATTCTCACCAAACATCTGAAACATCTGTGGCTTTTGAAAACACATGAATCAATATTTTTCTTTCCATGTATCTGTCATGAATGTTTGTGTTAGTTCATATGAGTCACAGAGCCTTCCACACAGAACCACATATCTTTATAATTGTGTTTGTAAATTGAAAAAGTTGTTTCAGAGGTTGGAGCAGACCATTTTCAGATGCTTGCAATTTTCCTGACAGACCCTTAGCGTTATCACACACACACATACCTAGCGACCCTAACAGCCATCCGTACAAGCTGTCTAAAAAGGCTTTGATTCCACAAAGGCCTGTCCAAAAGTCTGTGTCCAATGCTTCAACTGTCTACTTACTCACCGACACACTCACTCACACACATATACAGGGCGGGCCCGTAGCACTGGCGACATAGGCGGTCGCCTAGGGAGCCAGATCTGGGGGGCGCTGCGCTGGTAGTTCTGGGAGGGAAAACATTTTTTTTTACTGTTTAGCTCATCCTAATTTTCAGCCTTGATGCAACAACATTCATAATTAAGTCAAGGTAACACCCTTTTCACCCCGGTTGCACTTTTAATTTGCCCTGTATGATGGGCGCTGTAAGTGATGAAAGTGGGGGATGTTGACTTATCAGGCGCCCCGTGCGAGCGAGCCAAAATGCAAGTGAGCCTCCGACTCGAGCACGAGGGAGAGAGAGAGGGCGCGCATCGGTACCGCGGATTGTTGTTGGATTGAGGCTGATAACTACAGCTCAGTGAGGTAAAGGACTCTTGAGTGTTTAGATAGTTCACTTTAGTCTAAGTTATCTCAATGTATACTATGACAGTAAACCGTTTAAAACTGGAGAGATAAAAAAATATGCATAAATCATAATCTCGCCTAGGGCACCAAAATGTCTAGGACCGGCCCTGCACATATACGTAGCTGTGATTCCTCAAACATCATCCAGCCTGGTAACTCATGGGGTTTCTCATCGTGCGAAATGTAGGGAAGTATAGAAAAGGAGGAAAAACAGGAGGAGACTGTATATCCACACTAAATTGGATCAATGAAATACAGGCCTTCTATCCACAAGCCCCATAAAAAGGCCCTTATAGGTTCTTAATCGGAAAACAACAGCCGTGTATTTAATTGTGGGTGAGGAAACCTGGAATTTAGAAAAATAAAACATACAGTACGTTATGTGGGTTTGTGTGGCTGCAGAGTTAAAACAAATAAAAAACATTATATTTTTAATCCAACTCAGATGTATTTATATAAGATAAAAAAAGATAAGATAAAGCTACAGTATTTTGATATCTGTAAGGAAATTCAGGTTTCATAGCAGCAACAGCAATAAGAGACAAGGAAACACAGGACAGGTAAGAGAAGAGAAAGAGATAATACTTTAAAAATGAAAATAAAAAAGTAACAGTATCAATTTAAGTAAAAGACCAACACATGATGGGCTAAATCTGTTTACATATTAAAGGTATATGTTTCTATTAGATTGATGCAATATAAAAGGCAATGCCATTTAATACTTTTTAGAGAAACCTTTAGAGGCTACATTTGGATTAACCATTCCTCTGATTGGCTTTTACTAGTATTATTAATCTGAATCTTTAACTACAGTTTTCAGATAAAGGCAGTGCACTGTTAATGGCACCAGACAACATAACACCTCTGTGGCTAAGTTTGTGACCCCACAACATGTATTTGAGATGCTGAAGGACTGGGCAAAAGAAGAAAACGATGAGTGAAGCCTGTGACAGTCACACCAGGGGACAAATAGTATCCAGAGCTCCCCCACTAAACTAAAGAGAGAGAAACGGTGCATAAACCAAAAAACAAAGCTGAGAAAACTGGACAAGCAGATCATCTATCCTCAAAGAAAAAATAAATAGGGGCAAATTGTGTGGCAGCAAAGTAAAGTATAAAAGGAAGAGAATATGAAACAGATATACATCAGTTATATACCAAAAGAACAATTGGACTTAAGTGCAGAACTTCAGTAAATGTACTTACTAAGTTTCCACCACTGCATTTTTTTAGCTAAGGCCCTTGGTTGTATTGGTTGTGATATTATATTAACGGATTGCTCTTTGTTCCCAGAGTATAAGTCCAAGAGTTCAATAAACAACCTGGCCCTGTCAAACTCTTTATCACTCTTTAACTTAGTGTGGACGTTTAAGAGGGAGGTAGGGAGCGGAAAGAGACGGGGTGAAAATAGTGAAGGCTGAATAGAGTGGAGGATTAACAGGGGAATAAGGGTGTGATTCGAAGACAAGGTGTAGAGAAGAAGAAAAAAACATAATTGAAAGAAAAGAAAAGAAGGAGTAGGGGAAGGTTTAAACTAAAGGGGAAAAAAAGATGAGATTGAGAGAAATAAGAAACAATGTGAAGCTAAAGTTAGTGAGAAAGACATTGAAAGGTAGACAAAAGGACAGAAAGGAAGATGAACAGAGAAAGAGAGCCTTCTATCCTGTTAACCACTGACAACAATGGATAAGGGTTAGGGTTATTACAATGAAATACAAAATGGTATTTTGTATCACATTGCTCCAGCAGATTGCTGAATCTTGCAGGCTTACAGAGGATAGCCACTGCTACTTCTTGCCATATTACGTTTTTCAGAGACTATCTGATGGTGCTCTCCCACAAAGTTAAAACGGATGTTGAACTCAGTTGAGATAAATTTCTTCCTCAGGCAGTAGAGTGGTGCAAGATGAGTCCTAAAACCTGGAAATGCTGAAGAGATTTTCACGTTTTGTTCATTAAAATACATCAGTATTACCATGTTTAATGTTCATTAAACATTTAATGAACATTCAAATACATCAGTACACACCCCACTCAAGAATGTCAGAATCTTCTCTGTGTCATGACAACTGTGGATGCTAACAAGTGACTAACCAAGACTACAAAACAACATCACGTCGACACAAGTCAGGATTTAGATTAGCGGTGGTGATGCAGAGCCATGCGACAATCTTACGTAGGGATCTCCCTGCCGTACAGGAACAGGATATGGACCTTGTCACTATGAGAACCTTGGCAGCTCTCTATATATCGAAGAAGATTACTGTTACAACACATTATAGGATATGGTGGGACACAATATACATGCTCTTGAATTAGCATTGAACGGTTTCTCATTGGGAATGTGCCCTTTACATTAGACCGTTCCTAACTACTTAGAAGCAGTGGGCTGCCGTTATGCAGTGGTTGAGGTTCAACACAATTATTTTGCTTACTTTATATGCTTTCACTGTGTGTACATAATGTATTGTTAGTATGTTAAACAGACCACTGGGAGTTGGACTAAAAGATTAAGCATGTGCGAGTAATTTTTCATATATGGGAGAAAAAATTGTTTGGCTTTTTACAAAGCTGATTTGTTATTTGTCAGTTTGAATGCAAAGGTTATAGTGGCAATTACCAGAAATGCATTTGCGTGACTAGAAGTGCTTACAGCAGTTCCAATTATTTAGCGTTAATTGAAAGAATAATGTTATTAGGGTAAGGAATGAATACAACAATAAGGGAATGTGTTGCTAACTAGGACACACATATAATGGTAACGTTTTTGTTTTTGTACAGGTCAACAAAAAAGTGCTTTTGCCAAGGTCCCAAAGGAAGAAATCCTCCATTCACTTTTTCTTCAATGAAAAGCATGACTATTTGCTTTTATGATAATTAAGAGGATGGGAAACTTAATACGTCATTATCATTGATGCAGTGGGTAAAAGCTGAAAGTGGACATGTGGTTTTCAATATCTAAAGCTGGATTCAGGACCAATTTGGGGCTCTAAGTACTAGATGTACTAGATAGTAACTTTTCATACATTCGGTGAATAAATCTGACTGTTCTTGTTTCTTGTGGTAATTTGCAGTCTCAAGTGGTGCTTTAAACTCAGATGCAGAAGGGTTTATTCTTTCTAAGAGCCCTGCAATCATTAGAATACAGACACTTGAGACATAACGGCACCAAGAAAAGCACTTAATGGTTTAGCTAAGTAACTGTATGATGTATATAAGTAGGTATAGTATAATCCGGAACAACTGATCTATTGTTTGTGCTTTTGTGTCATTATGTAGGTGGTTTATAAAAGCTTTATTGGGGTTGACTTAAATTGTCTTTGTTGACATACAGTATTTAACCTTTCATCTAATTTGAATTCATTAGCAAAGCTAATTAAACCTGACAGCTAGAGCTTGTATTGTCGACCCAAGTTTTTCATTCATTGCATAACTACACCGTTTTTGAATAAACCTTAGAAAATCTTGAAAGGGATGTGCAAAATAGTCATTATATACAGTCTTTAATTAACTATTAGTAGAGAATAACGAGTAATGAATATACTTTATAGGGATCCTATTAATATCTAATAATACAAATAATGAAATTCAATAACATGCTTTAACCACCAGGTGTCCCTTTCTATCAGCTGTGCACCTTTATGGTGTAAATACTTGGGGTGCACCGAATGGGAAATTCTTGGCCGAAACCGATAACGAAAATAGGAAACTGTTGGCCGAAAACCGAATGCCGAAAGGCCGAAAATGATTAAAATAAATATATATATATAATGTATACATTTTTTACCAATGTTGTTCAGCTACCTGATTATGGCAAACTTAACTTAAATAATAATCACTATTATGGGTCCATAAAACATTTATTCAGCACTTTTGAATGCATACAGTACATTAATTCCAAGTCAAGTGCATTTTCTTTTCTCTGTAGGATAACTACAACAAAGTGCATTCAGAACAAAGCCAAGGTGCTTTGAAACTGCATAAACATCTAGGCCAGTAGGCCTACAACAAAATAGTGTAAATAAAGACTGTAACAGCCAGGCCTTCAACAACAACAAATGCACCTATAACTTTGGTAACCTAACGTGTTGTTGTGATGACGTAATCAAAACGCAACGACAAACACGGCGCGCGACCATGCTCGCGGCTGGCTCACAGCCAACATGTCTGCCGCTTGGAGATATTTCAAAATATCAGAGAAAGAGG
>NW_011341559.1:0-5388 GCF_000735185.1 Notothenia coriiceps
AAAATCTCACCTCTTCAATCTGGCTTTTAATGTGTGATTGTTTTTGTATTATTTGACTTTAACTTTAACTATATATTTATTTGTTGTTCCTTTCTTTTCTCTTCACTATATCTGTAAAGCGTCTTTGAGCACCTGTAAAAGCGCTAACATGTATCCATAGAGCTCTTCATGTTGCTCTCAAAGTGCACCAGATTGATGCTTTCAACTTCAATATTTAAAAAAAAATCTTCCCAGGGGAGCATCCCCCCGGACCCCCTACAGGAGGTGATGACCACCCTAGGGGAGGTGAGGACCCCCCTAGAGGAGGCGAGGACCCCCCTAGAGGAGGTGAGGTCCGCCCCCCACTCATGCAATTAGCCTATATAAAAAGGCCTCAAATTGGAAGCACTGTCTGGGCCGTCTTTTTCACTAAATTCTGCAATAGGTAGATCTCGCCTTTCACCTAGGCCGAGGTCGGTGATCTTGGGCTTAAAAAGGTTGGTGACCACTGACATAAACTAAAGTTAACTATCTAAACACTCAGAGAGTCCTTTAGCTCACCTGAGCCTCTCAGTCTGAGAGGAGAGCTCTCCTCCAGCTTGTTGTGGAACAAACAGCTCCGTATGTCCGTTAGTGCATCTAGCTAACCAAATGCTAACAACACGTTCCCTGCTGCTGGCACCGGTCCCTCTCTCTCTCTCTCTCTCTCTCTCACCCTCTCTCCCTCTCTCTCTCTCGCTCTCTCTCCCTCTCTCACACACTAAATGCGCTATTTCCGCAAACACACACACACACACACAGAGCCGAGCTTGAATGACACACGCACACTTTTATTTCCATCCAACTTTCTGATTGGTCTGGTATCTTGCCTCTGTTGCATTCACTGAACACGGGAAATTACAGTCCGTCCTTCCGTCCTCTCTAGTGTCTTGATGAGGTTCACGTAAAGCACGGTTAATGTATTATATTATTGAGGTAGAATTGTCCGGGGCTACAGAAAAAACATTCGGGGCAGGCCAAAATATTATGTTACCAACAATGTGGAATTTATTGGCTACATATTACACAGATTATGTACAGCGGGAGCAGCAATAACGTCAAATAATAATTCAGACAGGGGAGTTCCGCACCCCCTGCCTGCCGCTAGGGGGTGCTGCAGCGCCCTCAGCTACCCCCTTCCCGCGCCCATGTCTGTTGCCCCCTTTATTTGGTCTACCCAGAGATTCAATTTACATTTGTGATAAAGACAAGACCATTGCTAACAAGGTTGAAGAAGGGGCACTGCTTGTCCAGCTTAGGCTTTTAATTCAATGCTAATAAAATAATCATAGCAGCAGGGACTCAGGATATACATATCCTATACGTTGTTACGCAGCAGTGCAGAAACATTTGAAGTTTGAATTAATAACTACACAGGAGAAAGCTCGTCTTCTATACTCCCTGGGTTTGTGTTTGTGTATTTGTCCGCACTCCGCAGTGAAGAGAGTTTTATCAGCCTTTTTTATAACCTCAACAGGCTTATTGTGTCTATTCTAGACAAGGCCAATACTTCTTTCCTTTGTCCTACAAACCCCGCCAACCTTCTTTACATGTTTTATTCCAAAGGAACCACATGTAAAGTAGAAAGATACGTCTTTTTGTATTTTGTTGCTAAATAAATAATCAGTTTCCTGATAAATATTAATAATTTTTCTCTCTGTGAGGCTTAAAAAGATAATGTTGCTCAGTTATTCTGTCCATCAAACAAATAGCTGAAGTTCACTAAATCCCCTTTACCAACTGCACTGCCACCCCAAAACTATCCAATTACCCAGTGGACCAGTATTTGAGAATGCAAATGTCAGAATCATTTGAACTGGACATCAATCTGATTTTTACCCTGCCAGCTCCCTCGTATAAAGTCTTTGTGATGTTCCATTGAGCGAATGTGTGAAAAAAAGCCTCTCATTGTCTGGGTTTTGGAGAAAAAAAAGCCCATACAATGGAAAAAAACAAACATCTCATGGTGAAGAAGAGAAGTAGTTGACTTGAAAAGCTGACGAATATGTCTAACAAGAGACAACAAGATTCTGGAATGTCTGCTCTTATGAGCCAATGCCATAATAGTCTGACAAATTCAAGGAACAGAAAGAGACTTGGTTGTTTATGACCAAATTATGAGCCAGCTACTGTAATCTGCGTCAGATCTTCACTCTTGCACACTCTTGTCAAGGACCATTGACATGTTTGTCAAATGTCAGTTTCTCAAAGTTGCCATTAGCCTTATGTCTTTTCTTTCTAAAATCTGTAATCTGTCTGTAACCAGTTTCCTAAAGTGTTTTCACCTGGTAGCATCTGCCAGTCTGCACGATCTTTAGCTCACTCTTTTTGAATGGATAACATACTTATCTGCCTATTTTCAGTTTTAAAGGGCTCCTATTATAAAAGTTTTTGGCATATATTATAGGTCTCAGATAACTAGAAAAATATAAAAAACACGTCTATGAAGTGTTTAGCTCAAAATACCGAACAGATCACCCATTCTAGCCATGCCTCATACCCTCCTATTTCAGTCCTGTTATAGAAGGGCTGATTCTGGGTCCGTAGCTTTAAAAAAAAAAGAATTAGAAAAACAAGAAAAGAAAAGAGGGATTTGTTTATTCCACTCATGGCAGTTATTTTAAAACAAAACATGTACACTTTACAAAACATGTACTCTTATACTGTTTTTTTTTTTATAGCTCATGGTGGAAAGGAGCAGGGAGAAGAAAATCTTACTTTACCTGCCCCTTCTTACAAAAAAATAACAACAAATACAAAAAAGAAATAACCAGTCAAATAAAAGCAATATTCTTTCAGTCACAGTTGTTTACAAATACTGAAACATAAAACCAGAACACAATCAAAAATCAACTTCATACTGTCTAATTACGCTTTCTTTAAACATTTTCTTACAGCCTTTTAAATCATTCGGCAAAGAATTCCACTTCTTTACACCAACTAAAGAGACACACATCTGCTTTAAAGTAGTATGTGCAAACTGATGCTTAAAATGTAATTTCCTCCTTTGATGCTCATCCTCTGAAATTAAAACAAATTTGTTTGTAGATTTTCTGGCAGTATTCAGTTTTTTGCTTTATGCATAACTAAAGCTGTCTTTAATTCTATTACATCTTTAAAGGTCCCATGCTTTTCCGGATAATACCCGTCCCCTTGTGTGTTACGAAGGTTTTTATGCATGTAAACCAGTGACCACCAACTGGCCGCCCGCGGGCCACATCCGGCCCGCCAGACATTCTCAACCGGCCCGCACGACGGGGGTGACTCCATTTGCGATGTCTCAATGTTTTTCTTATATTTCAGCTACTTGTTTTGGGGTTTGGGAGAATGTATTGTTTTTATTTAGTCTTACTATTGTTATTGACATTCTTTTCAACAGAAGCTGGAAGCAGTTTTCAGCGGGAAAGCTCTGAGAGCCAGATGTTCTAAGGAGTAAGTGGTTACAAAGTGTGGAACAATTCTTTTAGGATGCAAAGCAGTATGGCACACTTAAGAAATACATGCATTAGTTTGTAAACATCAGGTCCGCCACAAATGGATCTCATAAAAAATATATATATTATTATGTTTCTCTTTTTTTTCTTTTTTATAATTTTTTTTTTTTGGTGGTCTAATGGATAGTGAGGTGGGCTGATGATCGGAAGGTTGCGAGTTCAAATCCTGCCTGGAACACCACTTGCCCTTGAGTAAGGCACTTAGTCCTCGGTTACTCCAGGGAGAATGTCCCTGTAATTGGTCATTGTAAGTCTGCTAAATGCTTAAATTGTAAATTATATTTTTGGGAGAATAAACCCAACAGATCCTCAACTCCGGTGTGTTTCACTCATTAACAACGCAACACAGAGCAACAAAAACGTTGTCTACAGTAGCCATGAATTCGCATGTATTGTCTTTTTTGAGGGGGGGTGGATGCGTGGACCACCCGAATAGGTTAAGGGGCCTTTGGATTTTCTTTTTGTGTGCGGTGCCCCCACAAATAGAATCAAATTCTGTGGGAAACACTGAACATATTGTGGAAAAAATTCTAAAACTGTTTTTCGCTCGGGTTAATGTTCTGCATATTCCACATTCCAATGCATAATGTTTATATGTTGTTATGTGTGGAATGTTGTTATGCATGTGGTTCTAATGTGTGAAGAAAACGTTGAATGCATAACAATTATAAAAGCCAATGTTTAAACTTAACTTTCTACTGATACTTACAGGAAAACAACATTTTAGTAGTAAAGGAATATGATCAGGACGTTAGGCTCAGTCCCTTTGACAATAAGCACAGAGAATGAAAAGAGTCAGAGGTCAGGGGTCAGTCAGCAGATTAATGTGTGTGTGAGTGTTTTCCATTCACCAGTGGGCTTTTTTTCCAAAGGAGGAAAACTGATTCAAACAATAACCCCGGTCACTAACCTAACTCCTCCACTCACACACAAACTTTTTTTTAATGCATGTATGACTTTTTTCCTCTCTCTGCTTATTGTTTGTAGAAAACATTGGTGTTTGAAAACCCTTTGTGCACAATGTTGGCCTGAGGCAACATACCAGTAACTGGTTGTGGGGTGGTAGGGTGGACACATGTTGTGATGGATATGTGATCAATACCCCCTGGTTTCCAAAAAACGGAATTATTTGTGTCCACAAATAAAAAAATGCCATCGAGGGATATGTCACTGTTGTGCTGATGCAGTGTCCCCAAGTGGCCAAAAAATCATTTAAGGCAGGCTTTACAAAAGGAAAAGGACTGCGGGGCAACCACAAATGTGGCTCCCCCTTAACTACCAAAACATAAGGGCTCAATCTGTCTACAGATCCAAACTTAACAAAACAAGGTGGTGAAGAGAAAAAATGCTGCTGTGTCACACCAGCCTGCTGCTAAGGCTAGGGGGTAAAAAGAGACCATGCAGCCCTTTGCCCTATTATGTACTGTAGAGGGACATACTCAGATCATACCAGGTGAAAAGGGAAAGGAGATTATAATAAATGCTGCATCATACTATCACCTATGGCTATTAACCCTTAACCCTGATGGCTATAGAACTGTACCATGCTTTAGTGGTGTGGCTAACGGCCCGTCTACACTACAGGCATCAAAAAATCTTGAAGCTGGGCGTGTCTGAAGCTTGGCGATTTTTTGCGAGCAACGCGACCAACAACCAATCACATGAATCTCCCCTCCCCGACATACAAAGCAATAGCAATGTTAAAACGAAGTAAACTGGATATAAACTCCCCAAACAGGCGAAAACCTACCAGTTTCACCCACTGTCTCTGCCACCTCCCTCCATGCCTGGTTCCTCCGGTTTGTATCCCGGTAAATAGTTCTGGTCGTAAAGAACCGGGTGATTTGCTACCGTAATATCTCGTTTGGAATATGAG
>NW_011341560.1:0-2952 GCF_000735185.1 Notothenia coriiceps
GGTTGTTAAATGTTAACACTGTAAAACTGATTTACAAATTATTAAAGAATTGTAGTTTACAGTAACAGTGCTGGCTAGCTAGTTAGCTAGCTAGCTTAAAATCCTCTCACTTGCTGGAAAATCTGTAAACATTGAATCAATTCAAATTAGCATCGGCAGTAAACCTTCTGTATATTAATGTAAAACCTTCAATATGTTATATAGAAATAATCTTTTAAATTAATTTACTCCAATCTGCCAACTCTCTCACATCATTCAAACAATCCCTCAAAACTCACCTTTTCACTCTTGCCTTCAACTCCTAATCCACTAACCCCTCACCCTTATTCTACCTAGTTTAGCACTTTTTACTTTTGTTGTTATTTTTCTTCTTTACTTGCTTGTTAAGCGCTTTGAGCACCAGGAAAAGCGCTATATAAATCAAATGTATTATTATTATTATAATTATTACCCATTTTGAACACAGCAAACAATCCAGAGGACCACAGGTGCATTGCTTGAAATGGATTTTGCTTTGGAGAGACAAAAAAGGCACAGTTTAATCTAGTGGCCTTATTGAGAACATGCTTAACCAAGGCATCACCTGAAAGCTTATGTTCTGCTCTTTCAATCGGTTGGCTCAGTTTGTCTTTACTATGAACTGTCACAGAGATATTCAATCAGAAAGAGAATGATGGCATCTGATCGAGACAGAATTGATGACTTTTTTTCATATTGGGGTTGCATTGTTTGAACTCTCACTGTAGCTTTCCAGTAGCTAGTTGACCGGGTTGTCCACCCAGGTTGTGATCCTTGAAGGTCCTAGATATCATTTCTGGAGGACAACCTTTTACAACATTCCATGTCTGATTTCGCCAAAAATTGGGTTTTGCCCCCTCGGTATCTGTTAATTCAAAAATAACTTTCCTATTCAACTCTTTTTCCACTCTTAACAAAAATGGCCAATGCAAAATGTATGAACCCCAAATTAATTAAAAAATACATTTATTTTATTAGATAATGTCAATGAAAGGCCGTGGAAGTTGTGAGAATATGCAACTACACAACATGATTGAATTGCTATATCATAGTTAGATGATACACTTTTATATCCCAACAGACTGAAACTCTAAATTACCATCAGCTCTTTACATGTGCAAACATGAGGGGCCTGTGCAGTTGACGTTGGCATCTTGGTGCAGACTACAGAGCCTCTGTGTAATTTAATTACTTTCGTAATATAAGTGTAGACGAGAAACAGGAAGACATACAGTGGACCATATACACATCTACATTTGAGATAAAGCCCAAAAACTACAACCTGCTGAGACTACTAACATTTGTAAGCCACTTTACAGAGGCCCAAGGTTATAATAAGTTAGGCTTGTCAACTATATGGAAAAGTTAATGGCCAGGGTGTTAAATCCCCAACACCCACCACCGAATATCATTTGTCTGACACCCCACCCTAACCCCCCCACACAATTCACACACTGATGTCAACAGCATGCAGAGGACACTTCATTTACTGAACAGTTATGTAAATGAAGTACATTTTGTACCTTTTCTGAGAGCCTAACTCTTTTGGTTGCAGCTGAACTTGATTTGCAGCAGCAGGGAGTAAACGAGTTATTTTCAACAGAGAAAGTAATAGTTTTAGTGTTCCTAATAAAAAACAAAAAATGCAGAATCACTGTTATTGTGAGGATTACAACATCCTTGCCTCACTGTTAACTGTTCACATGAAACCCATAGCTCAGGTCACCCTTTCCAATATAAGGTAATATATAGCCACACGGAGACGGTAACGAAAACAAACCAAATTCGATATCAAAAAAGTCTATGTGAATTCCGTCCACACGCAATCGGCACCAGAAACATTTCCGTCCACACGAGACCGCTCGACGCGCTGGAGACGCTGGAGACGCTGTAGTACATATGCCGGGCCTGTAAGTGGCGCTGTACTTCCGCCACAAAATACAACAAAAGCAGCAAAGAAGACTTCACGAACATGCATGGTTGCCCTTCTGTTTATCCTCCACGGTGGATTTAGCAGCAGAGGTGGGGAGAGGCAGGGCTCTGGCTCTTTTTCTCCCTCGCCGAGGCAAGCGTGTGCTCCTGCTGTAATTCTCTCCGGTTTGCCACCAGCAGATGAAAAACACCCACCTCTCCGCCTCTTCCAAGGGACAAGGGAACCGTGCGGCAGAGTTTCCGTTAGAATTTTTTTTTGGAGGTCAACATGTCCGTTAAAGTTAAAATCTTCAGGACAAAATTATAAAAGTGCCGGTCAAAGGTCTTCAATAGCTGCATTCACACCGCAGGACTGTCCCTGGTACTTTGGTTCTTTAGTTCCGTTAGTACCAATAATGTCGCGTTCACACCGCCGGGACTACTCAGTGCCGGGAACTCTTTTGGCCATTTTCAGTCCCTGCTAGAGAGGTGGTACGAACCTGGTGATAAAAGAGTGCCAATTTCTATTCTATTTCTATTGGCTGGGCGAATTGCAAACCACGCCCCGTTAGACTCTGAATTTTTTTTGTAGGCAGCCATTTTTTTCCTCGCTACATCCACACCTGAGCGAGTAGTTTTTTTGTACTTTAAAGCAGTTATGAACACACGTACTACAACACCGGAGCGGTGGAATGATGAGGAAGTGTCGGCAAATTTACTCTGAGGACGGGATGCAGCAGCTTCTACAGAAAGCAGTTCCCAACTCCAAATGTTTTGAGCGATGTTCGCAAAAGCTACTTGAGCGGCGTGATGCCGTTATTGTTATGTCTTGAGTGTGCAATAAAACAAACAAACTGGCGAAGCTTTATTTATTGTGTCCCACCCATAGACTGTATATATAAAGGTCCCACCCCAAATTTGCAGAATAGAAGAATGTGAGAGCAGACAGGTGTCGGTGGTTGAATTTATCTACAATGTTGCAACCTTGTGCAGCAATGGCAGGGGCAGAAACACAAGTCTTAC
>NW_011341561.1:0-2024 GCF_000735185.1 Notothenia coriiceps
CACACACACACACACACACACACACACACACACACACACACACACACACACACACACACACACACACACACACACACACACACACACACACACACACACACACACACACACACACTTTTGTATTGTATTATTGTATGAGAGAGGTTCCAGGTTGAATTGAGGCGAATATTTGTAATGTTCAGAGGTTGTTGTGTTTAATATTCATGAGAATATTTGTCATTGTTCAAATGATAAACATTTGCATAAAGCATATTTGTCTATGGACAATCATGCGATAATCGCGATTAAATATTTCAATCGACTGACAGCCCTAGTATTCAGTATTGTATGAACATGTTTTAATTGGGGTGTGGACGTCACATCCTCTAGGGGGGTCCGGGGGTATGCCCCCCCGGTAAGAAATGTTTGAAAATGTAAAGTAAAATGCTTCAATCTGGTGCACTTTAAGCACACATTACTAGAGACTAGATCTAGGGGGTACAACTCTAAACACCCATATAAAAAAGATCGGTTTACATTTTAATAACCAAAGTATGTGAACATAACCAATAACCTACCATAGCCAATAACAAATAAATGTAACTTATTTTATTTTTGTTGTTCATTCATATCTTATTTTACCTAGTTAACATTTATTTATGCATATTTTTGTATCTCTCCAGTTTTAAACGATATTTTTGGTTTACTGTCCTGTAGTATACATTGAAATGATTTCAAACCTGTTTATCCCAATAATTATAAAGGAGTGCCTTGGAAATATTTGTTTACATAAATTGCATTTATCTCTCTCTCTCTCGCTCCCACGCCCACTTTAGCTGTGAGCTGCGGACGCCCGATAAGCCAACACCCCCCACTTTCATCACTTACAGCGCCCATCGTACAGGGCAAATGAAAAGTGTAACCGGGGTGAAAAGGGTGTTACATTTACTTAATTATGAATGTTGTTACATCAAGGCTGAAAATTAGGATGAGCGCAAACAGTCAAAAATATTTTTTTCCCTCCCAGAGCTTCCAGCGCAGCGCCCCCCAGATCTGGCGCCCTAGGCGACCGTCATGTGTGTCGCCTATGCCAAAAACCAGCCCTGTACACCATGCTAAATGTATGTCTGCATAAAGCTGAGTTATGATCGGTCACACAGAATTTGGTGATGATTAAATAGTTTACAGTGAGATTTACTCTCATAATTTTGGCCATACTCACGCAGCCCAAAAAATGAATTGAGATTTCCACACAAATGTTCTTTAGCAAGTGTGCAGAGCAGTGTTGATTTAAAAAAGCAATTTGAAGGTTGGATATGTGAAAACCTTTTTTTGTGTATATATATTGAATAATTTAAGATGTAAATGAATTCCAGTTTATTTGTAGTACTTTCTATTTTTATTGTGACATTTGGTGGCATCAATGTGTGCATTTGATACAGATAATGGAGCAGTTGCTTTACATTACATTGCATTTAGCTGACGCTTTTATCCAAAGCGACTTACAATAAGTGCGTTCGACCAACAAAGTACAACCTTGAAGAAAACAGAATCATATAAGTACATCAGGTTTCATAGAGCTAAAACATTTCAAGTGCTACTCAACTGGCTTTAGATAAGCCAGTCCTTTATTAGTATACAAGTGCTTTGTTAGTAATTCTATCGCTCGAAGTGGAGTCGAAAGAGATGAGTTTTCAGTCTACGCCGGAAGATGTGTAAGCTTTCTGCTGTCCTGATTTCAATGGGGAGCTCATTCCACCATTTTGGAGCCAGGATAGCAAACCCACGTGTTTTTGCTGATGGGAACTTGGGTCCCCCTCGCAGTGCGGGTGCAGCGAACCGTTTGGCTGATGCAGAGCGGAGTGCACGTGCTGGGGTGTACGGTTTAACCATGTCCTGGATGTAGGAAGGGCCAGATCCATTCGCAGCATGGTACGCAAGTACCATTGTCTTGAAGTGAATTCTAGCAGTTACTGGAAGCCAGTGAAGGGAGCGGAGGAGCGGCGTGGTGTGGGAGAATTTAGGAAGGTTGAAGACCAGACGAG
>NW_011341563.1:0-3089 GCF_000735185.1 Notothenia coriiceps
CCGAGAATAAAAAGAAGTTCGGCCATTTTCTTTTTTCTGCAGGGAGAAATTTGAAGATCACGTGACATAGATGCCAGCCATTGGAATGAATGGTGAAACAAAACGGGGTTTGTCAAACAGAGCACATGGTGTAGTCCTAAACGATAGCTGGGGATTCTGGGTAGTGTAGTGTCTTCTGCCATCCTTTACTCCGAAAAAATATGTGTTTCTCCGAATCGAAGGGGAAAAAACAAAAGCATTGCACACAATTTAAACCAATCAGTGTTGTGTAATTAACAAGGATAATCTGGTGTTATTTAGTCGATGAGTAGTGCAGATATCACAGTAAAATCAATCGACAGTAAGGGGAATACTTACTTCCTGGTGTACAATTCTCCGTTATCCAATGGGAATGGACGCTCACGTTGCCTTTAAGGGCAGCCGACACAAACGAATGCCGTGCTTCCATGAGCGTCAAATCCCGCCGCAGATGGGAATACATTGCAATCAGTTGAAAGCTATTTGCGTCCCTTTATGAAGCTGAAGGAGCCTAGGAGCGTCACAACTGCACGCCTCGGGGACCCTGACCAAGCGTCGCTCCTGGACGTTTATGGAGTGAGAGTGTGTTGGTTAGACCCCTACTATCAGGGCTGATATGTGTTCTCTTTCTGGTCCTTGTTAATACTTTTCTTCTGAGCAATATTCTTTATTCGGAGACCAGAAAGTAAAGCAAGCATGCTGCTGCAATGCAAACATTTCCCAAATTGGGATCAATAAAGTACTATCTTATCTTATGACAGTAATCAATTCTACACGTAATAAGATCATTAATGTCTCTGGGCTTGAGGAAGAAATAGCCATACTCATGAAATAATGTCCTTTTTTGTTTATTACTAATATGTTGCTCAAAGCCTAGCTCTGGATCAAATATAATAAACTATAAACTTCTTGAGATGGTTTTAATTCAGTTTTACGTTTTTAACCCTGTTTCTCTCCCTGAGCACTAGAACCAATAACCAAGGGTTCAGTTTTGTCCCGATAGAGCTGAAAAAAGCATCCTTACGTAGCTTGATATCTGAAATACAGTTTAAATGGGCATCAGCTGGTCTGCAATGTAGAGCTGTGTGTCATCAGCATAACTATGGAAAGGTATGGTAAGGTCTCCTGATGAAGTGGAAGCATATATCAATTCAAAAGTGTAGTACCGAAGATTAAGCCTTGGGGAACACCAAAAATCATTTTATAGCTCTGAAATGATCCTGAGTCCATTTTTGCAGAGAAGAGCTCCCTGGTGACAGTGTGTAAACTCACTAGTCTTTAGTCAGTGGAGAGTGCCATGTGGAGTGCACAGAGCAGGGTTGGTGGTGAAGAATGCGCAGGGAATAAGAAGAGAGGGTTATTTTGGTGTTTGAAAAATCTGTTACTTTTCTTTAAAGCATCTGTCAATTGTTATTGTTTCAGTTCAGAGCAGCCACTTCATGTGTTTGTTTATTAATATTCAACCTCTGTAGAATAAATGGTAATTGGCAGTGGTAATAATATTCACTAGAGTGCTGTGAAAATCTCAATTGCTTTCCATGCAACATTAGCTTTGGAAATCACATAAAGCTGAGTACATATCTTCGGAATTATTGGTATTTTCCACAAAATGCTCTTATTCTGAAATGTTTTTCAGTTCCTAAACACAACAAAACTCATATACTCATAGGTGGCGCGTGAGGCTCAGGTTTGGGAAGGCTAAATAACTTTTTTTACCTGACGCTGCCCGCCTGCAGCGTCTATAGATAATAGATCAACTCAGTGAAAGCACCGCCTGCTGACCAATCAGAGCTCAGTGTGCCGAGTTTAAATCTATCAAGTTATATTACAGGATAAAGGAAATACAGTTTAAACTGCCGTATGCAGAGAAGACGCCGACGTGTCGCACTTATCATTCATATCACATCATCGATCATATAATATCACAATATTTCCTTATCTGATTCAGCTTCTCGAGCCGTATCTGGCCGTGCAACACTTACATTGTCACATACTGTATACAAAAGTATTATTTTAAGCAACACATTAAGTTGAGGAAACACTCAACTCAAATGTAATTAAAGTCAGATCCACTCGTGTCTTAGACGGGGCAGTGATATCATAAAACTGTTGTACGCATTCAAACACTCTGTAGTTCAGTGGTTCCCAAAGTGGGGGGCGCAGAGGCATGACAGGGGGGGCGCGAGAGACCAGGAGGAAAAATGGTTATTAAAAAAAAAAGATTAAAAAAATCATAATTTGAAAGATTATTGATTCGAAAATAAGATGATACAGTACTATTACATCTAGGTCTCTGTGTTTCATTAAAGCTCGGCTCTGTGTGTGTGTGTGGAATGAGCCATTTTGTGTGCATGCGCGAGCGAGAGACAGCGCACCGGTACCGGAGATCGTAGTTGTTAGCTTCTGGTGCTAGCGAGCTACGCTAACGGATATAAGGAGCTTTTTCAACAACAAAGTGGAGGAGAGTCCTCTCCTGTCAGAATGAGAGACTCAGGTGAACTAAGGACTCTCTCAGTGTTTAGATAGTTAACTTTAGTCTAAGTTATCTCAGTGGGTCTCAAGCGGTTTGGTCACCATTAATGTAAACAATTATTTCCAAGGCACACGTTTATTTGATCATTATAGTTATACAAAAATAAGAGAATAAATGAAAAACAGGTATGAAATACTATATGACAGTAAAGAAATAATGAAGTTTAAAAGGGCAATTTGTAAAATATCCATAAAGAAAAAGTAAATCTGCTTACAGTTCTGTTTCATATGGGTGTTGAGAGGTGTGTCCATAGATCTCTTCATTTTGCTCTCAAAGTGCACCAGATTGATGCTTTTAACTTCAATATTTAAAAATCTTCCGGGGGGAGCTTGCCCCCGGACCCCCGATGTGAGGTCCACACACAACCTATAAAAATAGCACTTTACCCCTGCTTACACCTATATGCCGTGAGCTGATTATCGAGCCTTCATTGTAACAGTCGCGGGTACGTTGTGTGGGGATTGTTGCAGTAGAAAATTCCACTGTAGCGCCCGGTACATTAATGGGAAACCCTAAATGTTTGAGCACCCTCTATGAA
>NW_011341564.1:0-5276 GCF_000735185.1 Notothenia coriiceps
TCTCCTGCTGATGTTCAGGTGTATATCAGTATGTAGTGTCTCTACTTTAAAGAGTCCTCTCCTGCTGATGTTCAGGTGTATATCAGTATGTAGTGTCTCTACTTTAAAGAGTCCTCTCCTGCTGATGTTCAGGTGTATATCAGTATGTAGTGTCTCTACTTTAAAGAGTCCTCTCCTGCTGATGTTCAGGTATATATCAGTATGTAGTGTCTCTACTTTAAATAGTCCTCTCCTGCTGATGTTCAGGTGTATATCAGTATGTAGTGTCTCTACTTTAAAGAGTCCTCTCCTGCTGATGTTCAGGTGTATATCAGTATGTAGTGTCTCTACTTTAAAGAGTCCTCTCCTGAAGATGTTCAGGTGTATATCACCTTCACCAAAGCGTTAAATAGCAGACGGAGGTTGTGTGTTTGTCTGTGTGTGGCATCGACAGAAAACCATTTCAGTGGCAATGGCAACAACAAAGTATGTTGTCGTAACCAGTAGAAGTCGTCAAAGATGGCTCTTAATGTTCCGTGTGTCTCCATGCTTTAATGTTCAAAAAGCCCTTTATTGTTCTCACACTGCCTGTGCTGCAGCACCTCTTTTCACCCTCTGTCTGAAACCAGAGCCCAGTCTGCTCTGATTGGTTAGCTGGCCGGCTTTGTTGTGATTGGCCAACCGCTTTGAGATGTCCCGCCCCTTAGCCTATCAGGTACAATGTGTTGGAGCGCTAGCCAATAGTAGCACAACTGTTACATAGTGATGTCATTATGTTCTGGTTAGAAAAAGGAGTCCAATGGATGCGTTTCGGGCAGGGATTTTAGCCTTTGCAGACCATTTACATGCACAAAAACCTATATGACACACACTACAGGAAATGGTTAACCCAATGCAGTATAATGGGGCCACCATATTGATTTTGTGGGTCGGGTACTTAATGCAAGATTTATACTAATCTAAGGCCTCCAAAGCAATGGTGTAGACTTTAATTTACATTTTTTGAAATAATGCTGCAACATGACTTTAAAAAAACATCTTGAAACGTTTCCTTCACCAGGTCCAACCGAGTAAATGTTAACGTCATCTGCAGGCTATAACAAGTTATCAGAGGCTGTAACGATAAGCCCAGAGCAAAATACTTCCTGATAAGCCCTTCCCTTAGGGAGCAGCAAACTGTGTGCTTTCTGTCCATTCATCACATCCCACACCAGTAATTCTTGGTTCTTAGATATATATACGTGGCAATATTTAGATCATAAAGATAGTACCTTAGATATTTACGATATCAACCTATAAGAAAATCTGACCAAACCTCGCTACACTGGAAAAAATGCTGTTCCAAAAACAAGTGAAACAATAACGAAAACAAGCTGTTTTCACTTGAAATAAGTACAAACATCTGCCAGTAGAACAAGTGAAAGTTAGCTTGGTAAGATGTCTTGAAATAAGAAGGGATATTTAGATAAATCAGATCTTGTATTTAGCTGGAGAACTCATTTTGAACTATATTTGACCAGAATCAGGAAATGTTGTTACAATATAAGCCGCAAACGCTCAAAAGTGTTCTGTTTTCTGATGTTAGTTACAAAATGTGTTTCATCTGAGATATGACTCAAAATAAGATGTTTTGACTCAACAAGATGATGCATTGTCTAAAAACAAGACCCGATATCTCACTGCATTGTTACTTCTGAGGCTATTATATTTTATATCAGGTGTAAAGACATATTCTGACTAGATATTAGATACATATAGGTGGCAATATTTCCAGTTTTTGTTGTGTACTGCTTGCCTTCTGGATCCTGCAGAGGCTCCACAGTGAAAGAAGTGACCTTGAAAAGGACAGAAACGTCGTTACGAGGCGGCATTAAGCCCCAGCCATCTGTGAACACTGGCCATTCTGGCAGCTTTAAAACCGCCTTCGTGCCCGTGTCCATCATGCAGCAAATGACAGTGGGCGCTCAGCATATGTGATCCCTTTCCAACAAACTGAGTCATTCCGAAGATGAGAACAAATCTGAGGCCTCCGAGGAATCCTAATATCACACTTTATCAAATGAAGGATACAAATAGGGAGGATACGTCTAAAAAGGGCTCGTTGCATGGGTGGGAAGCGGTCTCCATTCCGGTAAAAACACAATGTGCTTCAAAAGGTGTAGAGTAGGGTTGTGCAAAGAAAATATCACCACAAAGACTCAGCAGCATTTCTTCGTCTCCACAAAGGAGGAGAATTATTGGATACATTTCTTAATGAGGGATGCTGTAGAAACCTCTGGAAACACAACATGTACCCAACAATGTGGTAGATACATATAATGCAGTAGAATATCATTCATTAAGGGCGAGGGAATGCTCCGGTTTTGGGACAAAATGTGTTCATTTTGTCCCAAAACCGGAGCATTCCCTCGCCCTTAATGAATGATATTCTACTGCATTATATGTATCTACCACATTGTTGGGTACATGTTGTGTTTCCANGTGCATTGTGTTAGGGAACCATATTAATGACAAAATAAATCATTTAAATGCAAACGTAATGATTATAATTCATTTTTAGGGGGACAACTGTGGAGAGGAGCCTGAAAAAGACTCTCCAGCACCCCGGAAAAGCAGGGTCTGAGACTCACAGAGACCCACAGAGACCCTGAGACCCAGACACCCAGACACCCATAGACCCAGGGCACATCACCCTCCTCTATTACCCAGGGAACAGGGCTCTGATGTGGGATAAAGTATTGTTAGAAACTGATCAATCAGTTCATAATGCTGGCAGCTGGGTCACTGCTGTTAGCAAGGTCTGAGACCCACAGAGACCCAGAGACGAACACACCCAGACACCCAGACACCAGTAGACCCAGGGCACATCGCCTCCCTCGATTACCCAGGGAACAGGGCTCTGATGTGGCCTAAAGTATTGTTAGAAGTAGTGCCAGTTAGAACATGGCTTTTCTACCCAGAAATAAGTGTTTGAAATGTGGGGAAAAGTGGTGTGAATAGAGTCAGAGGCACATATGCAGAGATCCAGGGTGATGCACATGGCTTTTCTACCCAGGAATAAGTGTTTGAAACGTGGGTAAAAGTGGTGATAGTGATAGCAGAAATAGTGATTACAATGCAAAGAGAGTTTACCCAGAGAACAGGCTGCTCCACAGCACTTTACAAGCCAGGAAAAGTGATTGAATCCTGGGTATACATGTTTTAAATAGTCTGATACCTCCAGGCCGCATCACCGCACTTTACAAGCCAGGAAAAGTGCCTGAATCCTGGGTAAACATTGTTTAATTGTTAAAGTGTTTTTAAATGTGTGGAACAGTGTTTTGTCACTTTCAAAACTCTCCCGTCATTGGCCGGAGAAATGGGGTCAATGTTGTATAAATCCGAGTTTGCTGTCTCTGTTCCTGCCTGTTTGTCGATCACTCATTCTGACACTTAGTTCGACCTCTAGGAAGGAGGACTACCTTTACTCGTCAGAAAGATTTCACCTGGGACTCTGCTACTTCGGTTGGTGTCTCGGTGTCTCCCTTCATAGTATTGGGTGCATGGAAGAGATTGGTTTTGTGTTGTGTGAACTCCTTCTCGTCTTACTTTTGAGGTCTTGTTCACTAAATCTTTCACAACTCTGCTCGGAACTGGAAGTGCGGGCCTTGGGTGTGTCGAAGTCCCCTGCGTCTCTAGTCTCTATAAAGGGGATATTTTCTTGGTGTATACGGTGGTGTAGATGAGAGTAGAGTCGGGGTAGTCGTCTAGTGTCAACGATGAGGGTGACACATTGGGAGTAGATTCCTCCACACTTCTCCGCTCTGTCCTCCGCTCTTCCTCCGCTCTGTCTCGCAGCGGTGAACAAAAATATGGAATGTTAACGTCATCTTCTTTTATGTCTTTTCCTGAAAGGACGCTTAGCTCTCTTCTAGGTCGAGGTTTGGCACGACAAATGTTATCCGCGATTTACGGTCCTTGTACCCCTCCTCATCCCCATTCAAAGTGTGCCACTCTAATTCTCACCTTTATTCCTTGTCTCAACGTTCACAAAGTGGGTTGTGTCTTTGTGTAGTAGGGTCCACCCCTAGTCCCCTCACCCGACCTCTGTCTACACTGGTACATTTCGACCTTCTTCCTCACGTTCTCTACTTTTTCCTTCAAGACTACTTACTGCCGACTGTAAAAGTCTCCTAATATTAGTAGGAGTGGACTAGTTAGAGGGTTCTGAGGAAGCAGGTAGTGTCTTGACTTAGTAGGTGACGTCTAATTTTAGTCGGTTAGTCGGCCGACGTCTGTGCGGTCTGCAGTGTCTGGAAGTCTAGCATTCTGTAACAAATGTTAAATCGTCAGTGAACACATGGGACGAGTTCTATGAATCCTAAAAATAAAAATTCCTGACCTCACTACTACAATATTACGTATTTCTTGTTCACAAACTATAGGAGAGATCCTACGACTATTCCTAACGTTGTATATTAGTCAACAGTTAAGGATTTTATAGAACGGTCATCATATATAGTAGACAAGGCCACCCGTTTCTGTCATCTAAGTCATTACACACACAACACACACACACACACACACAACACCACACCACACACACCACAACACACCCACACACACACAACACACACACAGCACACACACACACACAACACACACAACCACACACACCCACACACACCACCACACACACCAACACAACACACACACACCACACTCGTCTGTCATACACACCCATGGACACACACATTCTCATGGACACCAATACTCCCGTCTGTGATCACACACCACCACACAACACACACACACCACCACACACACACCCACACACACCAACCACACACACACAACAACCCACACACACACCACACACAACCACACACACACACACACAACACACCAACACACACACACACACACACACCTTCGTCTGGTCATCACAACACACCCATGGACACAACATTCTCAATGACACACATCTCCGTCTGTGTCACACCACACACACAACACAACCAACACACCACACACAGACAACACCACACACACACCACACACACCACACAAACACACAACACACACACACCACACACACAACACCACACAGGATCGTCATGATATGAACACCCCTTGGATTTAGACAAAACCTGTCAGGCACACCCCTGAGCGGAGGGAATACCCGCTGTTTTACCTCCAGGGGTAACTCCCCTTAGTAATTAAAATCCACTTCTGAACCAATCCCAGTCCCAATCCCATTCTCCACATACACCTTACGAGGCAGTAACATTGCATGCAAACCAGAGTGCTTATAATTG
>NW_011341565.1:0-2811 GCF_000735185.1 Notothenia coriiceps
TATTGACGGGATGCACATAAAAATAATTGCGCCATCAAAAGATGAGGACGTGTTCGTCAATAGAAAGAAAGTACATTCCATCAACACGCAGATTGTTTTCATTCATCATGATAGGGGGACTTGAACGGCGGTATGGGCTGTTATTGAAAGTGTTTAAGTGCTGGAAATATGCTCATTGGATAATAGTTTGCAGGGTGCTTTTAATTGCCTTTAATGCAATTTACGTATTTTTATTGTTTGCTCTCTCTCTTTAACGTGCATATACAACGTCATTATCGTGGTCTGCACAAACTTGTCATCATGCGTGTATTCTGCTAACTGCACTGTCCATAACTATTTGCCTAGGCTATTTCCTTGTTTTTCGGTGATTTAGTGGGCTCGTTTGTGGGATGTTGCGGATGAGTTTCACCGAGACCGCCTGCTCTGAACAACCAATCACCGTACTGACCGCTTCTAAACTCATGCAGGAGAATCGACGTAATCCATAGCAACGGCGACTCTTGTTCACTCTTAGTTCACTCTTAGTGGTTTATCCTTAGTATGAGTAGGTCTCAGCGGCTTTGTGAATAACTTTTAAGAAAAAACTCCTACGTAAAATGTTTTAGCGCGAGTTAGGAGCACTCCTAGCGGTAAGATAAAATCCTTTGTGAATACGGCCCCAGGTGCACGGTACACTGTAACAAATAAGATTGGCGGCAAAGTTTTCCAGGTCGGATGCGTAAGACTAAAAACGAGACTTTCAAAGGAGTTATAATTTAACATCAATGTTTAATTCAGTCCAAAAGTAATATGTCATATTTAATGAATGCTGTGCAAAACATGGAATCATATTGAACTCTACTGACGTTAAAGTACTGTAGACATTCATTGCAGAGTTGTGGAAAACTGTAGAATTGTGTAACAAATGTTCCTTACTTATCCGTTTCCTGTGTTGTTCTGCAGACTACCCGTGGAGGTGGAACACTCCAGTGCTGATTAACTCAGCTCTCATCAAATGGATCCATCTGCCAGACTTCTACACCGTGCCCAACTCCAAAAACCTTATAGGTCAGTGGTGTGTTTGAGTTTATACAATCAATGTTGTGTACATCTTAGTGTACAGCAGCCATGTATTTCACTGTCATTCTGTTTGTGATTAAACTCATCCCATCCACGTTGCTATTTATTCCATTGGTGTGAAGCTACTGTGAATACACCTCATGCACAGATGCTTCACATTTAAAGCCACTCAGGTTTCCCTGTCCTGGTCTATTTGTGATTCATGATACTCAATTTAACAAAAGAGCCACTAAAGTACAGCTAAAGTCCAGGTATCTCATACAAACACTATTAAAGTGTTCTAATTGAGCAATATTAAGGTGTTTTTTCTGACAGAAATATGATGATGATGATGATGATGATGATGGTGTGTTGTGTGTGTCACAGCGGACTTTGTGCTGCTGGTCTGTGCGTCTCAGCAGTGGAAGGTGTTTGAGTGTGAGACCACGGAGGACTGGATGGTTCTGGCCGGAGAGAACACCGACGACCCCGACCCCATGGAGGGGCGACTGTTCAACCCCGCCCCCAACTTCATCAACTGCAGGTACTCTGTCTGTCTGTCTGTCTGTCCGTCTGATAAGAATACATGGCATTTCTGTAATGCAGTTTTATATTTCTTATTAACTAACATGTACACAGAATAATACCAACATATTTATCACAAGCTTAAATCTGATGTTGATATTATGTAAGGCTTGGATAGCTGTCGTTCAAACCACTATTAACTTGACATGAATGGGAATATTGGAATATTTATAGATTAGAAATATTAGTAATCTAAAGTCATCAATTTAAAATGTTTTGGACATTAATGTTGTCTCTCCCTGTCCCCCCCAGGAGTTACCTGGACATGGCAAAGGTGTTGGTGTTCCGCCACCTCTTATGGTTCGTGCTGTCTGTGGTGTTCATAACCGGGGCGACCAGGATCTCTGTGTTCGGGCTGGGCTACCTGCTGGCCTGCTTCTTCTTCCTGCTGTTCGGGTCCCGGCTGCTGGTGAAGTCCTCCAGGACCCGCCTCGCCCTGTGGGACTGTCTCATCATGTACAACGTGGCCGTCATCATTTCTAAAAACATGCTATCAGTAAGTATACTGCTCATCATGTCTTATCACGTTTGGCATGTGTTCAGCTCCTGGAGATGCTGAACACATGTATGGCACAAAAAACCATCCCTCCTGTCTGGAGAAAGGCCAAAGTGGTTGCAATCCCCAAACCCAGCAAAGACCCATCAACCCCAAAGAGCTACCGACCCATTTCCCTCCTCTGCATCACTTACAAACTCCAACGCCTCATGCCACTCATAGACACCAAGCTGACTAGGGATGGGTATCGTTAAGGTTTTAACGGTACTACTACTTTTATCGATACCGCTTATCGGTCCGGTCTTTTAACGGTACTTTTATCGGTTCTTTTGGAGAAAAAAATAAGGTAAACTAACTAAACAAATTGTGAACAAAACTAACAAAATACATAACTCAGTTACCTCTAATCATTAACCCATGTTTGTATAATGTCGTTAACTCTGTGTGTTGCTGCTAGCATACTATACATACCTTACGTGGAAACGTTGCTCGTGGATGGGGGGGCTACAGAGCTATTAGAAAGACCGTCGAACCCGGTGCATTCCTCCGTCTGAATGTGGTGCACTTTTGCAAAATGTTTAGACAAATTGCTCGTGTTACCGCCCTTACATGCTAAACTCTTATTGCACTTTAGGCGGTAAAGTTTAACCACACCTCGGAGTGCGTTATCTCGTGTGTGTGTGTGTGTGTGT
>NW_011341566.1:0-2684 GCF_000735185.1 Notothenia coriiceps
CACACACACACACACACACACACACACACACACACACACACACACACACACACACACACACACACACACACACACACACACACACACACACACACACACACACACACACACACACACACACACACACACATACACACTGCGGCATTACAAAGACACGCAATTAGACACAAACTAATGTACCTGGTCAGGCATGGGAACCTTTTCACACGCAGCTATGGGTCATCGCGCATGCACGCGAGCGCAACTGTTAATGAAGTGCTGCTTAATGTGGGTCAGCACAGTTTCATCCAATGTGGAGTGATTAGTGTGAGATCGAGTCCTCATCAGAGGTGCAGCTCGTGCACAGGGTATTCACTGACTTCTTTGATTCCCAGACTTCTTTGATATCCAAACAGGATTTGTCTCCTCGCACCCAAGGGTTTGCTTCAGCAGTCACCAAGGATCATGTGGGGAGATTGCAGAAGAGTTGCTCAACTTATTTCACCAAAAGAGAAGAAATTCATTTTTGATACAAAAAAGTATATCCACATGTGAAATCAACACCTGAACTAAATCAGCTAGCAATAGAGAAGAGAGGTTAGATAAAAGTGTTGCATAAGTCGATAGCTAAAAAGCACTTAAAGAAGACTTTGATGCAACATTTTTGGTGGATATTTGTATTTGTTGCCTCTATTGTGACATGTTCACATGATTTAATGTTCAAAAAGGTATTTATTTTTCTCAGACTGCCTGTGCTGCCTCTTTCACCCTCTGTCTGAAACCAGAGCCCAGTCTGCTCTGATTGGTTAGCTAGCTGGCTCTGTTGTGATTGGTCAACTGCTTAGAGATGTATCACATACAATGTATTGACCGGTAGCCAATGGAAGCGCGAGTGTTACACAGTGATGTCATTAAGTTACTGAAGTAAACAGCTAGGCAGAAGTTGGCCTAATGGATACATTATTAAAAGCAGTCTGGTAGCCGATTATAGCCATATAACTTTCTGCCCTGCAAACTTTTGTTTTGTGTCATGCCTCTGTCAAATACATTTTACTTTAATGCAAATGATGCATTCAGATAAACGTTTTTTCTCCTATTGAGCCGGATAATGTCTCGAGAATGAGCTTCAGAGAGTGTTTCTCTAGCACACAACCGGATGTTTTCCATGTCACAAGCTTTACCACTTACTGGAAATACTCCATTTGCCTGATAAACTGCAATGATGTACAGGCTTCCTAATTTCAAACCCATGCTCAATCGGACATTACACGCACATTGAGTCCGTCCGGTCCGTATGATATTTAAATGTGCTTTCTCACATACAGCACTAATGGGTTATATTTAGAAAATGTTGTCGTCTATGTGTGAAAGAGATTCATGCCAGTTCTGTCTCTCTCCTCCCAGCGAGCTGGCTTCTGTTGAGTGGTGTTTTGGAATGTATTACATTTTCCACTTGTTTTTTTTGCCAACATTACATTTGCCTAAACCCATGCACTCCTTACACTATAACGATCAGGATTTACTTGTTTTGAAAATATTTATGTGTAATATTGGTTGACTACATTTTTTGTAATTTAATCCAGTATTATCTGTGTGGTCTCCCTTGCTTGTCTGACCTCTGATGAAAATAATCCTTGGTTCATCTGTCAGGATTTTGTGTTGGGAACCAATGTTCTATTATTGAACCCTAACATTAAAGTCCTTCCAACAAAGCATTCGGAGACAAAAGGCGAGCAATCACAGACAGGGGCCCTTAAAGTGGTGGATATAGAAAGTAATTCACTCTTTCCCTCACAGCCACTGATGAAGTGTAGCCGCTTGCTATGACTGCAATAAGGTTTTGCAGGATATGGAGGGGGGCCACGGTTCAGCTTGAATTCCCTTGCCCTTGGCTAGACAGAAATGACACTTTTTCCACTCACTCCATCCCCTCGCTTCTCCACACGTCTGTCTGCCATTGCCACTGCAGGAAGTATAACCGATCACTCTGTCAGTGGCAGAGTGAGGAGGATCACATTTTACGACCGTAACCCTTCACAATAATACAAGGCCACTGTCCATGGTGCTGAAATCACTCTCTGCAAACGTGGTGTTTCACATTTAAAGAGCAACTTCCAGGTTAAAGACACCTGTGAATAAATGTGTAGGAAAATGATGAATACACTAGATTTTCAAAAAAATATACAGAAATATACACTACAGTGACATCTGGCGTCGTTTTTGTAAGAAATGTTCACTTCCGCATAAAAAAGCCTCGGCACGTGACCTCCCGCGTGTGACCTAACATGGGGGAAACAAGGGGGAGAGCGGCCGGTGTAACGTATTAATAAACATGGATCCCAATGCTAGTTTCGACACAGAAGACACAGAAGAAGTTGAACATGAATATTCGAATGCATATGACGTACCACAACCTTATAATTATGAGCCTGCTAGGCGTTCAAGAGACCAGGAGCAGCCAAGGATTAGAATAAATGACGGCCATCGGAGAGAAATTGAGCTGTGGTGTGAGGAGAACCAGTGGAGAACTGGGCAGCTATCTTGGTGAGTGACCGGCGTTAGCTACAGAATGTTAGCTAACGTCACATCACAACATTGTGAAGTTAGCTATCATATATCAGGCTATAACTAAAGTAGCATTGATAATATAGTAACGTTACTGGCAGGACTGTTGATACTGATCCATAACAGAAACTAATGTGCAA
>NW_011341567.1:0-1571 GCF_000735185.1 Notothenia coriiceps
GTGTGTGTGTGTGTGTGTGTGTGTGTGTGTGTGTGTGTGTGTGTGTGTGTGTGTGTGTGTGTGTGTGTGTGTGTGATCAGTAATATTTGGCTAATAAAAGGAAACATTAACAGACTAAATAACGTGTAAACAAAATGTAAACATCTGAATGCTAGCGGCGCCAGAGCGGGAACTCAAGTTGGATTTTATTTACGTCTTTGAACAACAAACACACACAGACACACACAGTTTACTACAAATCACATACATCCAGACGCTAATATGGAACATGTTGGCACACATTACAGACATGCACAGACACAGACAGTCTCTCACACACACAAGCAATGTATGGCCTCACACACATGGTCAGGGGTCACAGCTACAGCAAGGCATTGAGGGAAGAGTGGGTGGACAGGGGGAAGCGCACATGTTTATTTATGTTTACAGTTTGTATACGGTGTGTGTGTGTATTTACAGTGAGGGTACAGGAGAAAAACCTGGTGCAAGTGCATGCAGGTCCATCATGTGTGCCTTAGTGTGTGTGTGTGCCTTAGTGTGTGTGTGCGTGTGCGTGTGCGTGTGCGTGTGCGTGTCTCAAAGTGCTCGGGGGATGATGGTGAAGGGCAGGATGGGGCTGCTGGCCTCCAGCTCCAGCGCGGTCAGGAAGCACTCGGTTGCCGCAGCGGCGTTTCCCTGAGCCTGCAGCACCTCCCCCAGACTGTTCCACACATCATGAGCCGTACTGAGGGGGGAGGAGAGAGTTTGAGAGAGTGAAACAAAAGAGGAGAAGAGAAAGCAGGAGGAGAGGAAATAAGAGGAGGAAACAGGAGTCGTGATGTTATAGGAGATGAGAGGAGAGTTGTATAATCGGAGGGAAGGGGAGAGATCAAGAGAATTAGGAGAGGAGGAAAGGAGGAGAGAGAGAAAGAATGAAAGAGGAGAAATGGAGGTTGGGAGGACGTATGAGAAGAGAAAACAGGTGTAAAAGGAGATATGGGAGAAGAGAGGGATAAGGAGGAGAGTAAGAGCGAGGTGACATGAGAGAAAAGGAGGCAGGGAGAGGATAGGAGGAAAATAGATAAAGAATGAAAAGGGAAACCGGTGTAAACAAAGGAGGGAAGGAAAGAGGATAGGAGGAAATGGAAGGAAGTGAGAAGGGAGGAAATAAGAGAAGAGGAACGAGATACGGAGAGACATCAATGTAAACAGGGTGAGGACAGGGGAGAGAAACAAAAGACGGAGATGAGGAAGGAAGATGAGAGGGGAGTACAAGAAGATCAGAAGGAGGGTAGGAGAGGAGAAGGAGAGATAAAAGGAAGCAGGGAAAAGGAAAAGAAGGAAGATGGGAGGAAATAAGAGAAGAGAAAACAATATTACAACATTTGAGGTGAGGGGAATAAAGCGGAGAGGAAAAAGGAGGTGATATGAGAAAAGGGAAGCAGAGGAGAAAAAGAGGAAACAAGAGAAGGAAATAGAAGAGAAGAAAGGGAAATATAAATGTGAATGATCACGTCAATTACACACACACACACACACACACACACACACACACACACACCTGAGACTCGAACGACGACACACGGAGGGAG
>NW_011341568.1:0-3489 GCF_000735185.1 Notothenia coriiceps
TCATTTATTCACAGAGTATAACTTTTATTTATTTAGAGAGGCCCTGTTCTGCTTTTTGGGGTTTTCCCTTTCCTGTAGTGTGTTCTATAGGTTTTTAGTGCATGTAAATGGTCTGCAAGGGCTAAAATCCCTGTGTTTAAAGTAGAGACACTACATACTGATATACACCTGAACATCAGCAGGAGAGGACTCTTTAAAGTAGAGACACTACATACTGATATACACCTGAACATCAGCAGGAGAGGACTCTTTAAAGTAGAGACACTACATACTGATATACACCTGAACATCAGCAGGAGAGGAATCTTTAAAGTAGAGACACTACATACTGATATACACCTGAACATCAGCAGGAGAGGACTCTTTAAAGTAGAGACACTACATACTGATATACACCTGAACATCAGCAGGAGAGGACTCTTTAAAGTAGAGACACTACATACTGATATACACCTGAACATCAGCAGGAGAGGACTCTTTAAAGTAGAGACACTACATACTGATATACACCTGAACATCAGCAGGAGAGGACTCTTTAAAGTAGAGACACTACATACTGATATACACCTGAACATCAGCAGGAGAGGACTCTTTAAGTCTCTCTATAACCTGTTGCTGTACTCGTTTGCGAGGAAGGATTCAAGTGGACATTTGTTTCTGGTTGAGGTCCCAGGATATACAGTTCCTAAAATAGCAGTTACTTTGTGGTGAGAAATGAAGTGACATGAGAAACATGTAGTTCCACCGCGTGGACACCAGGGGGCAGAGCAGCAGCTTCATTTTGAGCTCATTCTAAAAGAGCCTCTCGCCTTTCATCCTAAAGGAGATACTAAAGATCAGCCAGTAAATAGGAAGAAATTGGAGATTATAACATAAACAAATTGAAGCGGACATTATTATTTTTCTGAGTTCCTTTAGACTACATCTTTTTTCCACATCTTTTTTCTTTAGGCTTTTAAAAAAGGTCCCAATCTCTGGGAAGTGGTGCTAATTGTTCATTGTTCCTTCTTTAAGGCGGTTTAATCTACAGCAGTGCATTATATTCAATAAGATCACATGTCTCTTAGCATCCTGTCAGACTCCGAGAGTTTCTCAGAAAACACCCTTCAGCTTTGTGATGATTCGTTTCCCAGCTGATCAAGGGGCTTCTTCAAAGTGGAAGACATGTGTTAAAAGAAAACACCATCCTTTTATCTCAACAATCCAAAATCAACTCTTCTGGAAAGTAACTAAAGCTGTTTGATGAATGCAGTAACAAGAACTTTGTGTACCTCTGAAAGGCAGAGGAGTAGAAAGCATTCATAATTATAAAATGGGATCCTGAGGTACAGTTTGACCTCTGGACTCATTTTACTGAGGGGTCGTTCTTTGGCCCGTTCATTTATCAGAGCAGCTCATTCAATGAGGGACCAAGGAGACAAAGACAGTGTTAAGAAGAATTCATCAGTTTTAATCGGAATTTCAGTAACTGAATTTGACTCGATGACTTTCTCACAAAGTCAAATGAAAAACACGTTCCTGTTCCTGTTATTATTAAATACTAATTTCGGAGGGTAACTCCAGCACAGGTAACATTATTCAAAAAAGTACACATTGATTTACATTCAGGGATACAAGAACATACAATTACAACTTCTGAACGCCAACAAATTGCAGTTTAGTCCCTTTTTACAGCATGAATCAAAGGCAGAAAACTGTTTGTGTGTTGGAGTGAGAATCATGAGACACGCTATACAAGTAATATTTTAAAAAGAAGGAAAGATACATACAAGTAAATCCAAAAGACACACGATTTCATACAGCATTCCTCCTCATTGATCGGCAGTGATTCCCACAACGATTATGAACATGATTGATTGAACAACAAATATTAAAATAAATAAAAACAGACTTCTAAACTGGCTGGAGCCTTCATTTGGTTTGTTGCATTAGATCTATGAGAAAGGTTTACATGAGCTCCTCCTTCAGGTTGGTGCAAGAACCAGTTGATGTGGTTTCAAGAGATCTAATCTCACTAAAGGAATAGTTTGGAGGTTTTGGATTGTTGATGTGTGTAAGGCACTTCCCCTTCAGTAGTTTCTACAGTATATGGGGAAGAAGAAGGAGTAGCATCAGGAAGCTAGCAGGTGCTAATCAGTAAACACAAAGTAGGCCTGAGCTCGATGGGAACGTCTAGTTCTGCAGGTATTTGGTCACAGTTTGAACGATGTTCCTGAGGAGGACTTGAATGTCTGCAGTCTGAGTGGAGGTAGAGATATTTGGTCATTTTAGGCTCATGGAAAACATGATATTTGGGCCGAGGAGTCACAACTCACTTTCGGGTCATTCCAGAATTAGAACTTTAAAAAAATGAACCCTTTTTTCCCGATGTTCAGGAAGTTACCCATCAATTTATTTTCACTTCTGGCAGCTCAGGTATCAAAGGTTCACTTCTTATTGGATGTGTTATTAGTTTCTTTTAAGTAGCACTCAGTGGGCTAGAACTTTGAAATCATTTTTAAAATGTCTATTAAACTCTTGATCTAAATATAACTTAAACATTTTGTTCTTTTTGAGGTAGCTGTTCAGATATATTGTTAGTTGTTGCAAACGTAACATGCTTAGGCTCCCTGGTGGCAATACAAAAAAGGGATAATCTAGGAAAATAAGACACATTTAAAGCAGGTAGATTATGCTAAATTACACATAAACATTATATTACATCTGACTAAAGATAATAAATTGAACTGCAGGAAATGCAACTGTTACAAAGTGAGGTGCAGGCGAAAGAACGATACGTGGAGAGAGGGTTTTCTTGCAAAAATAAACAGGCTTTTTATTGTTAGACTTCCACATTATTCCACATTATTCCACAGAAACAAAAACTGCATGCATGGTGCTGCATTCACCAGCAAGGAACAAACACAAAATGCCCCCTTCCCCTCTCTTCCCAACCACATTTATAGGAGACTGCCCGCCTTCCCACTCCAACCTGGCCAATCAGGTCATGGTTCTGAAAGCGGAGGGAAGGGTTAAATACAAAATTAAACACTGTTGTCTACATTTAATAAAACCCTAAAGGCTTAAGTAAATTCATTATTGCATCAACATAAATATTATACCTTCAAAAACAACAAGGTCTGCTTAAAGCGGATAGTTTTTAACCTAATTGACACTTATAAAATCACACATTTCCTGACCAATCACGTCCCAGACTCCGCCTACTCATACGTCACATATAAGGAGTACCTTGGAGTGTGTGCTCCCCTTTGAGCACTGGCACAAGATGTCTTACAGGTCTGAACAAAGGAAATGGTGATTACTTTGTGCTTGTGTATTTTACAGACTGACAAATTAATTTAGATGCATTTTATTAGTTTGTCTATGTAAACTGTTTTTATAACTTTAACTGAAATAAAGACAACTCTGAAAAAACATGTACTACCTTTCTTAACAAACAAATAGTTAAGACCAACATGTTAGTGAGGGAGTGTGTGCGCTTCCTCACAG
>NW_011341569.1:0-3514 GCF_000735185.1 Notothenia coriiceps
GTCTCGCATCACAACATATTAATATATAGACCAGCGATCACTAACATAGTGATCGTAATACTACTACTACTACTACTTCTACAACTACTTCTACAACTACTACTTCTACTAATAATACTACTACTACTTCTACTTCTACTACTTCTACTACTTCTACTACTACTACTTCTACTACTACTTCTACTACTACTACTACTTCTACTACTACTACTTCTACTACTACTACTACTACTTCTAATACTACTACTACTACTACTACTAATACTTCTACTACTTCTACTACTACTTCTACTACTTCTACTTCTACTACTTCTACTACTACTAATACTTCTACAACTACTACTACTTCTACTTCTACAACTACTACTACTACTTCTACTACTACTAATACTTCTACTACTTCTACTACTACTTCTACTACTACTACTTCTACTACTACTACTACTACTACTTCTACTACTACTACTACTACTACTTCTACTAATACTACTTCTACTACTTCTACTACTACTACTTCTACTTCTACTAATACTACTTCTACTACTTCTACTACTACTACTACTACTACTACTACTACTACTACTACTACTACTTCTACTACTTCTACTACTACTAATACTTCTACAATACTACTACTACTACTATTCATATTCATCACACATTTAATTTATAAAGCACATGTCTTAGTACTTAGTGTATTTTATTATTATTATTTTATTTTGACTTTACATTTTTAGTTGTTAATTCTCTATTCCACATTTTAGGTATTTGTATTTTATGTCTGAACACACTGATGCTTCTTTTGTAACAAAATAACTTCCCAAATGGGGATCAATAAAGTATGTATCCATCTATCTACTTACAAAAACATTTAAGGCAAAAAAAAACATGCCATGAAATGAATTTAGAGACAATACAAATAAACAAAAGAGATGAGAACAAGTGATGGATAAATTGTCTCCCAATTTCTGTTTCTTTTTTCTTGTGTTTCTGTCCTAAAAAGCTGCCTCTTTAAAAAAACAGTTGCAGCTAAATTAAATCCCACAAACTCCTGATTGCACATTTTAAAGCCCTCGCTCTCCTCTTTGTGTCGGCCATCGTACGTCCTGCCGCTCCGGCATTCTCCTCACATTCTCAGATCAGTAAGGCTCATTCTCCGGCCGCTATCAACAGGCTATCCTGTGTCCCCCCTGTCTGCCAGCCAGTCGAGTGTAATAAGAGAATGAGACAACCCTCCAACCCTCCACCACTCCTCTGGCTCGTCAAGCCCGCTAATGCACAGGCAGCTCATGAAAGTGTCAGTCAGAATGTCCGGGAAGGGAGTGCACGAGGCTTAGAGAGCCAACCAGGTGAAACCAGAGCAGAGCCGACCTTCAGACAGACCCTGAGTGAGACTGAGTCCGAACATATTGCTTATTATCTTAATGATGTGATGATTTTTTATGCATCACTTAGTCTTTCCAACACATTGGAGAAATCCATCGTTTCTTTTGATATATTGCGTTTTAAATGCTTTTATAAGAGTTGAATCCATCAGTCAATATGAAGTAATTAGCTGTAGGATGGTTTGTTAAAGTTTATTCACACGTTTCTGTATATGTTATAGTGTGGGTTTGATAGATATAGCTGTATTACTTCTACTGTTCATAGATATATGTTTAGTATTTTATTCATGCATTTCCTCGTTAACGTGAAAAAACAATCTCGGATCAATTAATTAAATCTAATCTAATTAGTAAATTGATACAAATCTTATCTGCACTAATTTGGATAATCACATTTTTAGACACTATCAGCGTAGCTCTTGTGATGGCAATGTTGAACAAATAATCGAATTATCAACTAATTATACCCGCATACAACGAGTCTAGGATTTGTAGCTACAGTAGATTGAAGTAAAGTCAATATTTGGAGATGGATAACCAGACTACGATACAACGCAGACAAACGGTGTGTCCAGAAGAATACTTCTAAAGCCCCCGTTGGCAGGAAGGTTTAAGTAAGTGTGATGAAAGTGTTGTGAAAAATGACAAAAAAGGAAAGTGAGAGCAGAGGACACACAGAGGCAGAGACGGAGAGGTGAGAAGATTACAGATGGCGGGGTGTTGACTGGCGATGTGTGATGATGATGATGATGATGATGATGTAATAAAATGGGCACCTGCTCACAGGGCGTGGATAAACTGTGTGTGTGAGTGTGTGTTGCACCCGTTGGGGTTTTAGGGGTTTGTCATTCAGCCCAGCATTCCTGTCCACTGACTCAATGACAGAAAGTGAGTTAGACGCCCAGCCCACCCGCCTCTTTCTGTCACCCTCAGCCTCTCCTCCGTATCACTGTCAGGACCCCTTTCCACTTTATCCCCCCCCTCCTCTCCCCATCCCCTCCTCTTCACTGACTTCAGAGCAGATAGCTGTGGCGTTGGGTAATCCCTGCCCGGACCGCACTATCTGGATCATTTGATAATGCTGCCGCAGGACTGGAGTGGTGGCAGATATCTGAGACCTGTCTGCGTTCTTTCAGTCGCTCTGCGGTTTCTCTCGGCCTTTTGTTCTCCTGCTGCAAATCCCGGAGCTGTGGTAACTGGAACAGGGGCAGGAACGCTGGGCTTTGTGTGGGACAGAGAGCGAGAAAGACAAGACAAGACGAGAAATAAAAGAAAAGACAGGAAAGGTGTTTACTGTAGAGATACTGCAGGTCCATTATACACAGGTCCATATAATACAGTAATGTAGTTTGCCGTATATACTCAGTGTTTTAGTTTTCTTTAGCTTTTAAGATTATTTGTATAGTTACATTATGTAAATACTTTTCTTTAGCACTTTGCAACCTATTTTTTTAGATTGTTTATGTTCGCACCACCAGATACCAAAGCCAATTCCTTGTATGTGTAAACGTACCTGGCAGTAAACTTGATTCTGACTCCTGCGGCGGTCAGACTGAACATCCACCCCGGCCCCTGGTAAACAACAAGCAAAACAGACTGTAACGAATATCTTGTGCAACACTATTGCTTATGTGCTATTGTGTTGCATAAGATGGCAATATATACTTGTGGGCAAGACAGAAATATAGATGAGAGCAATCCATCCGGGTACTTCCCCTTTAGGTCACTGCCGCGCCTCTTATTGGGTGAAAACATTCGCTGTCATTTAACTTGATGTTAGCCTCATTAGCATCACAGTCAGAATCAGAATACTTTTATTCGTCCGTTTGCATAATTACCTGTGAAGAAGTGTTTCCAATAGAAGTATAATGTATTGATGGACTGGGTCCCATTGATAAAGATCTCCGTCCTCCCTGCGAAGCAACAGATATTTTCTTTTACCGTCCATATTTTCAAGAGAAAGTTAAAGAAAATCACAACTTTGGATAATTTTAGTTGTTTGCTGTGCGATACACGCTGTGAGTCAAATTTTAAGAATGTCTGATTCTGATTCCTAAGGGCACTTTGTACACTACGTTTTCAGATACAGTCTTATCATGTTGTCAGTTTTGACAGGGCAAAGCTCAGGA
>NW_011341570.1:0-2936 GCF_000735185.1 Notothenia coriiceps
GGGGGGGGGGGGTGTTCGTCATTTGGCCACGAGCACTGACCCACACACAAATGTTTAGGGAGAAAGGAAAGCAGAAAGCATAGCCACTTGTTGAGTTGTAGGGCAATCTTTATATAAATACTATATTGTGCATATGACACCTGGGGAGGATTGAATCTGAAGTGATATAGAATAAGGAAGAGTCAGATTGTCTGTCTTTGATGCAAATGCAGTGATGTTGAGCACTGCCCCTCCTAGAGAGCACCTGTCAATCAAACACTGGCATTTACTGTGGTGTCTTTGCAGTTTAATATCTCATTTTGGCTGTGGAAATGAGTTTACATTGCACTTCCTTAAAGTAGTGGCTGTTGATAGCCTCTTATCTTGGATGACTGGTAACATTTTAGAGTGAGCTCATTTTTGGATGACCCCAAAATAAATGGTTAAATAATGTAGCTAACCATCGAGCCTTATTACAACCTGTCTCATTCTGGTCACCGATGAAAATGAATGACATTAGATTTTACTTCTTGCTTAAAACCCTAATCTACTTAGAAGATAAAGAGTAGCCCACTGATTTACACAACAGACAGACCCCCCCCATGCCTTCTGCTTCATTAGATGCCTGCTTGCAGTTTGGCTAGTGTAGCAGGAGTCAGAAGACTCAACCTTGAATTTCATTCTTTCAAGATCAGTCCCATAGCAGTCAAGGTCATAGAATATACTAGAGAACACCTGACCCACACCCCACATCCCACCACACACACACACACACACACACACACACACACACACACACACACACACACACACACACACACACACACACACACACACACACACACACACACACATAGTGTGTGCTAGTGGAGCATCGCAGCGGCAAAACCGTGCCGCGCCACACTAATTGCTCCGCATAAGTGCATAGGTGCGCCGCATTTGCGGCTCAGTTGAGGCTGCCTCCGCAAGATGAGGCCCCCTCCGCGAGGTGAGGCCCCATGCAGTCTGCGTTATCTACCTGTAGGGAGGGACGGCCCTGCACCCACACATATAAGAAATGCAGATGTTTTAATAGAATAGGCTTAGACACAGTTCTGATGTAGTTCTCAGTGTGAAGTGATGTCCATGATGCTGGCAGACAGCAGAGTCGCAGCCAGCAGTACATCCACTGAAACCATTCCAGCACGAATAAAGAACAAGGACTGGCCCACAGGAAGGCTGCATGTTGTAGCGGGACCACGTGGTTCTTTTCTCACACTTCATTCATCTATTTTTTTACACAATGTTTTAAGTAATTATTGTTTATCTTTGAAGACAGGTGGGTTTTTGTGTGTGTATCAGGTGTTTGTTGAGTGGCAGAAGGGAACACCCCATGTTCTAAAAAGAGCTAAGAGCATTGATGCTTTCTTCCAGGCGAGGTTGTTTTCCATGCAAGCGAAACACAAGATACATATATAGCTGAATGCGTGTGGTGTAACATCAACTGTGCTCCGACAGGGATCACACCAATTCAAAAGAACTTAGAACATCCTGAAATGTTTGTGCCTATATTCCTCAGTCTAAATTCCCTTTCTCTACACTGAAAGATAATTGTTCTTCTTGTTGTGTAAGATACCACATTTTCCACCCTTATAACATTTTTAACTGACATGTTGGAAAACCGTTGTCCAGTAATTGCATCATTTCACTTTGTTATCAATCCCTCAGAGGGGTCACGGCATGCTAAAACCACCATAACAATAAGAGCGGGAATTTTTTCTCAGGAAGTGGACGACAGACTTTCCAGCGGCTGCTAGCGGCCCTTACATCCGCTCAGAGCCTGAATGAGATCATCTCCGGGCTGATGTAGAACACACCAGCACAGTGGAGAGCTGCATAAATGAGTATATGTGTAAAGAAAAGGGGTTTGCAAGTGCTCTTTAGTCATTGTCTGATACTGTATAAGAAAAAAAGGTTGAATCCAGGTAGTTATTGAGTTTCAAAACACTCTTTACAGCACATTTCAACAAGGAACCATCTCAGTGTAGTTCTTATAGAACCTCTTTACAATTCCAATTACAAAGGTGGAAAGCAGATTCTAGCAGTACATTAAGCTTATAGCTCTTTATATTTTAACTAACTCAATGCAGAGCCCTGGTCTCGCGACCTGGCCTCGATTTGACCTTCAAGAGTTTTGGTTAAATCTTAAAACAATATGATATATAAGACATATGACAGTGGCCGACTGACTTTACTAGAGATGCCTTCAGACAGAAGTGACTGATTTAGAATGGAGAAATAAAACCAAACTAAGAGTACAGCTTCGTGTAAGCTAGTCTTTCAATCAGTATTTATACCTGCGTTGCGCGTTGGCACATAGACTTTGATTATAAATCAGTAGCTTAAGCAGCTGATCCAATATGAGCTCAAGTTGGAGACCTAGCCTCTAATGTAGCTCAAACAGTGTGTTTCTGAGTGCGTTTCATAAGTGAGGGGGAGACAGGGGATGCTCTTTCAGTTTGTCCATCATCCCTAATGGATACTGCCAAAGCTGTTTTCAAGGCTTTTATTGTCATTCGTACATAGCTACAGTGTAGTTATGTTGATTACAATCTTAGGTCCCTGGCTCCTCAAATAGTGCAACACAATAAAACAGATAAAATAGTGCAAGTAAATACAATAAAATAGAATAGAAGTAGTGCCATAAGAGTCTATATACAAGTGATACATCATGTGTGAGTTGCAAACAGGTGAATGTTATGGAAGTTTTTAGTTCAGGGGTTTAACAGTCTAATGGCCTGTGGTATGAAACTGTCTCTGAGTCTGGTGGTTTCAGTCCGGATGCTGAGGTACCCCCTGCCAGACGGCAGCAGACAGAACAGTTTGTGGCTGGGGTTATGGGGGTCTTTTATAATCCTGAGGGCTTTCTTCCTGAGCCGCTGGGAGTATAGGTCCTCTGTCCTGGTGATGTGCTGCTG
>NW_011341571.1:0-17095 GCF_000735185.1 Notothenia coriiceps
TGGATGACTAACACACAAGAAGTACAAAAAAAATGTTAAAAAAAATCGTAGGCTTTGCGATTTGATAATCGCATCATTTAAAATCGCGATTTCAATTTAAAATCGATTAATCGTTCAGCCCTAGTCTGCAGTGTTGCAGATTCAGCTCAGCTCGTTTAGAACCCTTTACGAAATGGTACTTTAAAAAAAGCAGCATGTATAAGGTACAATCTGCAACTTGTCCTTATTTTAAACCAAAGAAGTGCAAATTGAGTTGAGTAGAGGTGTGTTGCATTATGCAGTGGAAACATGGCTACAGTGCCCCACGCCGTGAGTTAAGGTGAGTCTGCTCTAAATTAAACTGGTTACACCAGTGATCTGGATGATCTGGTTTTATTTAATTTGCTGGTGGCTGTTATTGCATCTTTTTTCCAAGGAGTTTATAGATTAAACAGCAAGCTAGTAAACGTTTCAGAGTTGGTGTTCATGCAGTGGGCTGTGGCACTAATCTCCTGAACAGAGGGTAGAAAGCCAGGAGAGAGGGCAGAGGTGAGGCAAAGTCCTGTGGCGCAATATCAAACACACCCTACTACTAGGAAAGGTAATTTGTTAAACAACCAATAGAAAACAAGATCTAGGCTTTTAAAAACATATTTAACCCAGGCTTTACTGCAGGGTTATGGTTCACAGCCATTCCTCTCAACAATACATAATAACTTTGTATAACTGTGTACAGGGTCACATAGATCAGAGGGTGGGCCGAGGAGACCAATGTGCAGGTAAAGAGTGTTTGAAACAGACAGAAAGGCAGCCAATCCTGTACATGAGCGCAAGGCCTCCCTGAGTTTGCGCACACACAGAGCCTGTTAACACATGCACACGCACACACACACCCAGAGAGTATGCTGGTGGGCAGGGGGAATGGGGGAGGGGTTAGGGGGATGGTACAAAGCCAGTTTGAAATACAAACACAGAGCAACCACCTCTGAGCCATTCCAACATGGCTGACGCTGCTACATGGGTAAGGCTGATCCACGCAAGACTCGTGGGTACTGGGTTTCAGGTCTGCTGGAGAGAAGGGATGGCTCACCACATAATGATAATATTAAACTTACAGCTGTGCTTTTAGCTACCTGCTCTACATGTTCCTTTACACCTGTGTAATATATGCTGCATCGGAAGAAATGCAATAAACCCATCTCTAACGATTGAGTAATATTTCAGTTTGCAGAAAAATTTCAGGTCGACATTTAATATGTTTAAATGCACAAATTAGGAAATGAATATGTTTCTTTATAGTAACCTGGAAACCGTAAAACCTGCAGTTAAATGCATGTTATCAGTTAGTAATATCTCCCTTTATGATTTTTATTTAACATCATGATGTATAAGTATATTATTAGTGAAAGGGAATTGTTTTCCTTTTTTCAAACCTTTTGGTTGGGGCAGGCTGTGCAATGCATCCTGTGTGGATGCTCAACCAATATTATGATGTGGTATTGTGGCTTACTCATTTAAGTTTCTATTGGCTACATGCAGCACTTCTAAGAGTAATGATGTTTCTGTCATCCTGCCACACCGCTGTCACAGCAGTACCTCCGCTCTCTGATGTCTTTGTCATGCACACATAGGTAAAAAAAAAAAAACGTTAGAAACCCTTTGTAATTTATACGTGTCGAATACATTAAGTTAATTCCAAAAATAAACAATTTCCAATTTTGGGGCAAAGTCAAACTAAACAGGCGTACAAGACTAAACATAGTCTTTTTTATCTATTTATCTGCAGCAATGTGGTGCCATGAAAAGCAGAATATTCAGGGTGAAATAAAAAGTGAAATCACCAGCTGTGGCCTTTCCTTGGAATTAAACCTGCTTTTTATTGTGTCTCCATGGCATGGGGTTGAATAGAACTGTTGCAGAGCATCTGCTGGAATTTTGAACACTGATCCATTTCTGGTTATAATCTCTTCAAAAAAGCTGCAGGGGAGACGTCCTGCTATACAAATGATGAGAAACATCAAGATAAGAAGTTAATGCTAATTTCTACTGTCAGAGAAGTGGCTTTCTATACATTTGGATACAAATGCTAGTGAACAGGTGAATGAGCCTAGTACTGCATAGCTTAAGGGGGGGGCGGGGGGGCACATGAATTACAGTATCTATTCCGCAGTCTGGGTAGAAACCTTCCAATTAAGACTCCTTTTCTGTCAGGCAGTTCAGCCATGTTACAGACAAATAAGTCCTGCCCAGGGTGCATTGGAATGAAAGGAGCCCCATCCATTTCTTCACAGGAGGGGGCCAAAGGTAGCTGTGAACCTCATATGTACTAGGGCTGTGCTGCAGAAGAAAAGCATATTCTCTCTCTATGCCACACACATGCATACACAAACATATGAACCATCTTACATGCGCACAAGTCAACCTGTAATCAAACTCATGACTGAATTCATGCAATTTTGTAAAATGAAAATGCCTAGTAGTAAATGACAACTTTTCCTGCAGCAGGGCATTAACACCATCGAAGAAGAAAGACTTGTCTTAAGATTTCCCTCAAAGGATAAAGCAGTCGCCTAAATCTCAAAATGTTTTTCCTACACCACAACAGGTCATTTATTTATTTATTTATTCTGTGGTGTGCATTTCATCCATAGCTAGACAAATAAGCTACAGCCAAATCTAGATGGCATAACAGTATACTTTATCAAGTGTGCAAAAATAGCATGTACAACCTCATACATGTATTGTTGTTGTCAGGTTTGGATGCAGTTGCCTAACCTGTGCACAATCTCCATATGGAAAACCCCCATTTAAAAACAACCAAACGTTATTCATCAGCATGTGACAATTTAAAGTCATAATTCAATGAATATAATAAAAGCAGGAGCAGAATGCTAGATTTAAGGCTGGCTCCAGGTATGGGAGTATTTGCAGGCAGGGGTCAGGGGTCATGTGAATAAAGCTGAAAATACAAAGGTAAAAGACAAAAGTTCTGTACACTAAAGCACAATGTTTTACTAAAATGTATATTCTCTGGAACTGTTTTGTTTGATTTATGGTGGCTTAGGAGATTTCCCTTTATGGTTCTTATGGGTTATTATGGAGGACATTGATATATGTAATACATTTGAATGATATCTTAGGCAAAACCGTGCCGTGTATATAGATATTCATTTCTTAGAACTGTCAAGAACCAGAAAGCAACAACATGACAGGAGCAGGCTAGAGTCACTGCACTATACCAAATTCTTTCAAATGCCTTAACTAAACTTTTTAGCTTTAGCTTCCAGTAATTTTATCTAACAACATTTATAAATACAATTTCATATCCAAATAATAACAAGACGACAATGTATATTATTTATCAACAAAAGGATAGTTTAGTTCGACTGACATTCAGATTCAGATAATAACCGTCTGACTAAGTGGGCGTTTTTCAAAAACAGTAAAGGGGTAATGCCCTCTCTCTCTATGGGTTTCTGTATCTATGTTCAGTGTCCTCAATGCTGCATCAAAGTGCCCTCTAGAGTAATTAAATAAAGACAGAAATAAACACTGAGACTTTCAATGGGCCTACCAGCAAATACTGCCGATCGATGGGCACCCACACATTCTTTATCCAACTGCGTACCCTCGCCACAAGTGAAGTAATCATCAGCTCCACTAACAAGTGAACATACTGTATGATTGGTATGATGAAGTGGCCTCTGTCTTGAGATAATCAACTTTGTAGATGAGATAACCTCCCCTGTAAAAAGCAGCAGACCCACATGACCTGGAGCCTAATGCTTTGACTAAGGACAGAGGGCATGTTGGGTAGGGAGAGATCCTGTATGGTCCAAGGTTTTACAGAGCTGCCACCTCCCCCCCCCCTCTCCTACAGCCTTTAAACACTGCATAACCTTCTGGCTATCAGCACTACATTCCACAGACTGTTTCTTCTTCTTTAAGAACAACAACAACCCTGGCCTGAGGTGCTTCAGTCACTGCACCAACCAAACTGCCCTCAAACAAGCAGCACAGCGCAGAACAGAACAGGCGGATCAGTTTGGATACAACAGCCTAGCACAATCTATAAGTCCTCTGCAATCATGTCAGCAGAACATATAGCCTAAGTAGCCTTACTGCGCTGTGCTGCCCACACACGCCACTGTAAGCCACATTCACAATGTACACAGGATACTGTGTGTTGTCAGTGAAGAGACATGTAGGGTGAGGCAAGACCAATGGGCTGATCATGAGGCACACATACACAGGCCTCAAATTACCCCCCAGGCCCCCCTTTGTAGTCCAGAGTAATCAATGAAACTAGTCACACTGATCAGTTGACTTGGTCATTTTAATGCCAGTAAATAAACGTGTTTGACAGTTATTACTAGACCATGCATGTAGCAACATGAAATGTTTATTGGACAACAGATACAAAATGCTTCCAGCAGGCTTGGTGGAAAGCAGGCAACAGAGTAATTCTCAAACTTTTTAGTCACAATATCCTTCTCATTTCTGTGTTTTAGTTAAGCTATCAGCTTGCTACTTATCTGCCACAGAGCATAAATAAAACATGTTTTAGTGTAACATAATTGTCCACTCTTTAAAAATGCAACACAGTATAATCACTCACATTGTTCCTTTCTGAAATGAAGAACGGGTGTTTCTGTTCATAAGAGAGACTGTGTTTAAAGTAGTATCAAATTAATTCAGCACTGAGCACTGTCAGTCTTCAAAGCTGATAGATGTTACAGATGCAAGATTGTCATTATCAAACAAACAATACTGCACAGCCAAGAGCCCTATTCAAACTTCACAAGCCTCAACAAATTGGACTATGTGCATTAGGTGTAATATGTATTTTACTGCTGCTCAGAATCTTTTCAACTTTATTGTTGAAACACACACTTGAGCTAACTTCTAAACAACTTTTAAGACTAACAAGCAGAGCAACTGCTCACTTCAACTGTACTTGTGGGAGGGTGTAACCAGCCAAAATACAGTCCTATGATCTTCATATTATAAGTTACAGCACCTTGTAACCCTGAGGATAGCAGGTTGTGAAAATACAAATATGTATCTTAATATTGCTCTTAAATTGTGACAACACTTTCCCAAGTCAAAAGTCTAAAAATGGAAATAGAAACCAGTGAAATGTTCTGTTTTGAAACATGCTTCTATAATGCTTACTCAAAACGTAAGTATATGACAGAAACTTCCCTGGATGTATCTAATCTAAAAGAATAATTACAGTTCACTTTGTTTGATTAAGCTACAAACAATACTAAATGCACCTTTATGTTATGCATGACAAAAACTGAAAAATAACACAACTGAATAACAAAAAAAAATAACAAAGTGGGGTCTCTTGCTTCAGCTAGGGCAAGACGTATTACTCAAGGAACATAAGTGACACATGTACAGTCAGTCATACAAGAATACATTTGAGACAGTCATCGGTCTTATCAGAAGTACATAGTGTAATTGTTCTTAGTTGAAACTATGCAAAGCAAAAGAGACCCGAGGTGGAAGTGTTCTAGCAGAATTTCAATTTGGCAATAGAAAAACGGCAGCCAGTCAAAGGAACCCACATAACTGACATTCCTGTAACTCATTATCTTCATGCCCCTTGGTACTTTAACAACACTAATCACCTGAGAAGCCAAGCTGCCTTTGCACCTGAGCAAATACATAGTTTAATAAACTATTGAACGATTTGTTGTTGTCTTGAGTTCAATATTAATTATCAAGTATTCAACATACAGGAGTTTTCTGTTTCATCAGAATACTAATAAACACGGGAATCAATATCATGCAGCACTGTTTCTACAAGGCAGTTTTGGGTCACAATGTAATGTTACACCCACACTGTAGCAGATCACAAAGATGGTCGATGTATAGCAGTAGCCCACCTATAGGCTATAAGACATATACAATTCAATGCATCGATACCATTTAACCGAAAACGTTTCAAATCAGAAAACCACCGAGTCTAATTGTACTTTAGACAATCATGTTATCATTTGTTAATTGACAACCTAAAACTAAGCATATCTACATAACAATGCAAGCTACACTATAGGTATCGGCTGTAACATATGAATATTGCGCAAAATGTAGTGCGTAAAATCCTCAAAGTTATCCATGTTACTTTACACAATAAGTGCAAGTTACTGCAATTTTAAAAAACTCGATGTTTTGATTACACGAGACATATCGTTTGAAATGAGAGCTACAGCTAATTTGTCTTCATTTCGGTAAACAATTCATTTAACATTTTGATTAGAAAACCAGAGAAAACGAGATAAAGTGGGGTTTGTGAGGCGCTGCAGCGAGCCGTTTGTGGACCCTTTCTGTCGCTAATGTGCTTTGCCATCCTCGTGAATATTTGGTCCTCACTTGTCCCGTGGGGCATCTCTTTTATGCCCACGACGTCAAAATAAACGCCACAACATTTGCAAAGCATGTTAGTGGTTTCCAGATGAATCTGCGATAAACTAAAACAAATAGTGTTGGATTTGTCGGCGTGCCAAGGAGGCTGGTAGAGCCAGAAGAGGCACCACCGGAGACCCTATTTGTTGGCACGCCGTGGAAAAAACACCACCGTAACGCCGAAAACCCTTGCGATCCTTGCAGCAGCTGGGAGAAGGCGATCCGATCAAAACAAACACGAAATCAACCCCGTTGCGCATTTACTTCCCACCTTAAAGATAAATAATGTCTTTTAAATACCTTATTACATCGGTAGGATCGTTCTCAAGCGTTCTTTACCATCCTCTTGCTCATCTCACAGCCTTCGGGACGCCATGTTGCAAGCTTATGACGTTAGGCTTCCTCACCCCTGACCCACATTTGAATAGAAACCAGCCCAGAGTGCAGCAGAGGAAACATCCCACTGTGGGAGGGTTTGGCCACTTTCTCAGCCCAGGACCACTGGCAACTTTACCTGCAAGATGGCAGGGAGAGAAAGACTGAGGGAGGGATATATAATATGTAGGCCTTCTTCTCCCAGCAGCACGACTCAGCCATACTGCTGACTGCAGCTCTACGCTGCAAAAAATGTCTGACCATTTATATTGTGCAATGTATAGGCCTGCTTCTCTGATTAAAACAATTATAGTTAAACAACCCAATAGTTTTATGGGAGGGTCTTAGCGAAACCTGCAGGTTTCAAGTGCAGTTTCAACAAAATAGTATAAAGGTGTCAGTAGGCCATGACTTGAAATACAGCGGCAACGATGATAAGATCATTATGGTAAACAATATGTTTTCTTGTCTGATTGTAACCGGTTCAAATATACCAAGCTGAAGCTGGTTCCATGGATACGGATTATGTGTAGGCTACTAATGTATTTTTTGCAGTGTGCATTATGTTTCTATACAAGCTCACGAGTCTTCAATATTAAACTATGCAGTTTCAATATGCACTTTATTAATTCCTATATTGCAATCATAGAAAACTCAAAGGACCCTGTTCACTTTGAAATTAGAATTATCAGCTGCATTTAAGATAATAAAAAAAATGCAACTGGAGACTTTAGATATGAGTTCAGAGCCTTAGCGGTTCTCGAGATGATTAATGGTCAGATGATTTATGGGTATCAGCAGAAAATAGAGAGAGATGGTTCTGGTTCAAACATTGGGCACCAGATGTGCGGAAGTGTGACGATCTCTTGGCTCCTCCTCTTAGCCCAGAGGACCCGAACCTGCCTTCAGCCAATAGAAACCCGGATACACGATAGGTTTCACCTACATACGGTTACTGGACATTTATCAATGAGATTACTTTGATGATGCCACCTGGCTGCCAACAATAATTCATATTCTTGACCATCGCGTGCACGCTACTGAAGAGTCATAGATAGATCCATATAGTGTGGCACCTTAATCTGCCATGTTTAAAGTTTATGGTTCACATTCCATGGATATCGGAGTTATGGCGCTGTGCCAAAGTGCTCTTCTGACCCGTTGTGGTGGCCACGGAAAGTGCATCCTCTGCGGGGAGCCCTTGAGGTGTGATCAAGGTGCTCAGATGGCCTGCATGTGGTTTTGCATAAGCCTGACCTATAATTCAGTCTCATTCACAAATAATTGCACTGGGTATAAGGCAAACATGTGAAACAAATGCAATAAGATATACCATAAATCAAATATCTAGCCTATATGTACAATGGCAACTTTATATGAATTCAGTGAACACATGCGACCAATATCTTCACTGTTATTTCACCGTGTGCTACCTTTCAATGACAAACAATTAACATCCACTGCAGCAAAAAATAGCGTATTAATTCAAGGTGATAGCTTGAATTCTTCTTATCAGAAGAATCATTTATAAAGGCGTGGACACACGTTATCTGCATTTTTCAGATTGTATTGTTCCAAAGGAGGAAATTAATGAGTGTACAAAAAATAGGACAGGAAAGCCATAAAGCCTACGAAGTAAACGTTTAAATATTTACAACCTTTAATTTTAAAATATTGTAATTGATGACACACCATTCAAACAGGCAATAGATAATCTGTTTATTTGCAACTCCATAGTTTCTTTGTGCAACGTGTTCTGGGACGTTCAAACTATACCTTTAACAACGATATCAAAATACGTTCAATTCGATTTGAGGACAACAAAGGAAATTATAAACTTGACTTCATGATGAAACAATTTCAACATCTTCCAAGAAACACAAAGCCTAACAATGTCCTTTAACTATACGTTTGACAGCTTGCATTCATAATAAAAACCCATGACTAGTCTCGTTGGGTTGGCATGGATTTAAAACCACGTTAAGTTTGACATCAATCATATTTCTGAAACAAACCGCAGGGACTGTTTGTATAATAAAGCCAAGTGGGGACAGCAAGACAAATACATTACAGCAAGATTCAACAAAAATGAACATGGGGAAACATACAAAAAAATATTGACTAAACATAAATCACAGCAGCCAATTTAATTCATTCTGGGCTCAAGTATAAAAAAAGAAATTAGATGGGCGAATTTAACTATCATGTACTGCAACTTTTGCTTACACATTCAGACTCGTCAAACATCACCCTCTTCTTCCTCCTACAGCAGTGTCTCCACACTCTGGTGAGCAGCGTGACTCTGAGCGCAGAGCAGCCTCTGATGTACAGGATGGGGGTCAGAACAGCGTTAACTCGGGGCAAAATGCGCAGAGGGTCAGTGCCTTCATTTCTGAAGCTATAACAGGTGGAACCAAAGAAATTGCAGACAATAATATGACTGAATATAGGAAGCCACGTCCCTAAGAAAAACACTGCCACCACCAGTATGAGATAAACGGAGGAGCGCTTGCTGTCCCTCTCCTCAGAGGGCGGCTCCCTCCCTAGCTGGAACCTAGCTATAATGAACAGCCTAACATTCAGCCCTATCATTATAATCACCGTGAATATGTTTCCTACAAACGTACCCATGCTCGTGATCCTCTTGGCCACCCCAACTGTGACCAAGTTGTGCGCAGCAACGATGAGGAAAGCGTAGACCCAGTAGGCGAGGATGACCAGCAGGGTCCGGTTTCGGGTCATGAGCTGGGAGTATTTAAAAGGTGATGCAACCGCGTGGTACCTGTCGGCCTGCGCGGCCAGGATTGCCATGTAAGACAGCCCAAGGAATGTGGGTACAATGTAAAAAGTTCTTGTAGGTGAGTCGTAGCTATCTCTCACGTCAAGAACACCGGCATAATAATAGGACACACCGGAGCAGATGTCACTGAGGCAGGTGCTCAGCATATACATGAAGCGGTTCTCGCTGCGCAGAGCCTTGTTCAGCAGGATGGAGAGGGACACAGACACGTTGAGGACAATGATAGATGTAGCCAGAGAAATGCTGAAAATAAACATCAACACATTGCCAAAGCTTGTGAGGGGCAGTACAGGAGACAACCCCTGGCTGCTGTTAGTCATCGGAACAGAGAGAACATATGCATGGGTTCTTAGTACAGCAGAGACACATGTGTGTCTGCAGCTGAGGGGCTTCTCATTTTCTCTTATTTATATAGAGAGAGGAGGCCCTGGGTGACTTGAATTTCCATGGACAACAAGTAAACAAGCCCTGAGTAAAAAAAAAACAGAGGTTAACAACTTGTCGACATATTCAAATTTGACTAAAGAGTCCGCAGCTACTTTTTTCGTGCATTGGTTTCAAGTTCCATTGAGCCGTTTACAGTCCTGACTTCAGTGATTATAAAAAATAAAAGAGCAGCATCCCTCTGCTCTGGGTCTGAGTTCAGGAGCATCAAGAGAGGCCTTTAAGCATGTGCAATAAACAAATCAATGTAACCTTATTTGTACCCATTATAATAGCCTATTAGTGCATCTAAATTACCCTCTGATCAGGTATCACCCTTTTTTTATTGAGATTTATCAAAAACTTAAGCCTCAGCTGCTTTTATATAGATAATTGGACACTGTGTCTTTATGAAAGGTGCATGCAAAAACCTGAAAACCAATACTAACTAAGCATGTGTGTGTTTTTCCTATTCTCTTGGAACCTTTTGATCTTAAAATATATTTTTGGAATATTCACAGGGGATACGGGAGACAGTAAAATATGGACAATGATATAGTGACAATTGAAAGTTAACCCAAATTAAAAGCAATATTAAAAACATAGGTTTTTAATTTGCTTTTAAACATTTCAAGGGAGTTTGCTGTTCTAAGATTCACTGGGGGGAACACGCACTCAAGTTTCTGCCATTCTGATTTTGGACCAACAATTAACATTTCTGTTTTCTGCTCATTCTGTTTTAAAAAGTTAATTCTCATCCACATGGTAACATAATTGAGACAGGTTAAAAGTGCATTAAAAGAACTTGGGTTTTCTGGCGAAATGGAGACATACAGTTGCGTATCATCAGCATAACAGTGATATTTGACATCATTCTGATTAATAATGTTGCCTATAGGGAGCATGTACAGAGAGAACAGGATAGGTCCAGGATGCTTCCTTGAGGAACACCATACTGAATGTGGACTGTATCTGACACACAGTCTCCCAAGTTTATAAAAAAAAATGCTGTCGTTTTTAGACAATCGAAGAGAGACCCACCCACTTCTCCAGACGACTTATTAAAATGTTGTGATCAATAGTATCAAAAAACTGCACTCAGGTCTAACAAAAAGAGAACAGCTATCGTTGGAGTCAGTGATGATTCTTAGGTCGTTAACTACTTTCATTAGAGCTGTTTCAGTGCTGTGGTTAGTTCTAAAGACGGACAGAAATGTATCCAATATATTATGGTTATAGATGAGTGGCAATGGTCGGATCAGAGTAAAAGTCCCTTCAGACACTGGGAGCCAGGTCAGCCAAATACTGATGGAACCTGACATTGTTAAGGTCCTCTTCCAAGAATTGGTGGGACAGACGCTGTACTGGCAAATGTCCTTACTGCTATAAGGGTGAGCATTACTTCTATCTATCTATCTATCTATCTATTCTCTCAAGTACATTGTCTATATCTAAACGCCAAAGTGATTGAAAGCAAACTTAAAGTCAAGTGGTGGAATGTGATGAAGTACATTTACCGATGTATTTTTTCTGTTCGTTTAGACCTAAAAAAAACATGTAAAGATTGTGAGGGTGGAAATAAAGTCAGATCCATCCAGACGACAAAGCGGTGTCCGATGCAATTTTGCAGGAAGTACATTTTTATCTTTAAAATGTCATAACAACATTATGACAAGCTTATTTTTTCTAAAGGCGTGTTTTTATTATCTCTTGCTTAAATAGCTCAAACAAAAGTACCAGGGGCTCGACCTTCGGTGGAGACTCCTGCCAGATGGTATGTTTTTCCAGAAAAAAGAGAAGAAGAAAACTAATGAAGAAGAGAAGTGGCTATTGTGAAATGATCTGCAGGTCCGAACAGGAAATTACATTTACTCCTGAGCTTCTGTATGGGCACCTTAGCTTTGAACTTTAAAAAATACTCTGGCTAGAGTGATTAACAAAGCCTAACCCTAACAAGTCAACTTGGCAATCTGTTCTCCTTTTAGAAAAAATACAAAGCCTGATGTATTTTTTTAAATGTCACACATTACTGTTTGAAATGCTTATTTTTGAAAAGTGCTTTCTGATGCATTTGGCAAATAAGAGTTATTTTAAAGGTCCCCTAATATACTATTTTTCAACATCCTATTACAAGTCTCAGACATATACAAAACATGTCTCTGAAGTGTTTTGCTGAAAATACTACACAGATCATTGTATCATGCCGTAAACCCCTCTGTTTCAGCCCTGTTTCAAAAGTGCTGATTCTGTGTATGTAGCTTTAAATGCAAACGAGCTGCTGCTGGCCCACCTTTTATAAAATTTAACTTTTTTGATAAGGGTCCACCCTTATATAAAAACATACACACACACACACACCAATTTGTTGCATTTCCCGCTCTTATGTGCCCATCCCCCCACGTGAACCACACGAGGCTGACTAAACAATGTGCAATGTATAATTTTATTTTTGCCTTGCTCTCATTTGACTCCATGAGCACCATGAGTAGGCAACTGATTACGCTGCTATCTGTCAGAGAGGTTCTTGACCACAATTTTGAGCCAGATGAAGAGGGAACGCGAAATAGAAGAATATGTCTCAGAAATGGAAGACAATATCGATCCAGATTTTGATCCAGACTCTTTTGAGATGGCGAGGAAGAGGCCACTGAGGAAGACCACTGAGGAAGAAGCAACTGAAGAACACCCTTCCCCCAACGTGAACCACACCTGCCACACACACACACACACACACACACACACACACACACACACAGACGACTATTCTTGTTGATGTTCTGATGGTCTTTGAATTTGCTCTCTGTTTTGAATGCTTTTTTTCTTTTTACAATAAATGTTAATTATATCACAAAAATACAAAACAATACATGATCAGTGTGTATTCTTTGTTTACTGCAGTTTGTCATGTATAGCAGTAGTCTGATACATTATTTACAATTTGAAAGGGTGTTAGATAAAATTTGGTGATGATTCATGTTTTTTTTGTTAATGTGAGAGCATTTAGAACAGGACCGGTCAAATTTGACCGAGAACACCAAAGTATGGGGGGGCAAACGAACACAACAGGAGGGTTAAAGGGCAGATTATGAATTTACATTGGGTTCGGTATAGTTGACTGGATAGTATGGCTTTTTTCAATGTGTAAATAAAACACTTCTCATTTAGTAGTCACTGTTGCTGGAAAACTGCGAACAGTATGTCACAGATCAAAATAGCTTCATGCAAGCAGAGATTTTTGAATGGGTTCACTCAACTGTGAGTTTCAGTGACTATTATGACACTGGTTTGCGTTTTTATATTTATAGTTTATTGTGCTTGAAGAAAAGACTTCAGTGGATGAAGCATTTAAACTAAAGTATTTCTACATAATTGTCTAAACTGTGAGGGCCTATTTTTGAGGACGAGGATGTACTGCCAAGAGCAGAGAAAAGTCTTTTAGAATCATAGTGGAGACATGGTGCATTGCTCTCTCTAGTGGCTGAAATATGAAATGATTTAGTCGAATATGGTAGGGTGAAAGCTCTCATAGTTCATACTGTATGATTCAATGACTAAAAAGTGGACAAACTTTAATGTAACCCAGCAATAGGAGATGAAATTATTATACAATTGAATGGTCATCACAGAATATGTTTGATCAATACTTTATGAGAACATTTTTGCTAAACTTTTTGCAATGTGAACCTGGGCTAAAATAGTGTTTGTAATAGTTTGTGTTGTTGTAATGTTATGTTTGTTGGTTATGTTTTTATGATTTAAAACTTCATGTCCATGCAGACTCATCTGGAGGAAGGCCCTGCCATGGTCCTTTGTCAATAACTGGAAATAGGGTTGCAGATGGTAAATCAGGCATTTGTGAGAGCAGAATGATTTTGAATTGCAACTGTGTCATAAAAATGAGGCCTAAAAGGATTTAGACCATCTTGTCTTATTTCCAGCCCCAGTCCCCGCATAAAAGTTATGAACGATACAAGAGACACAAAAGGTATGAGAACAATACAATACAATAAACTTACATAGCATACTTTCCATGACCCTGAGGACAACATAATTTGACCTTTGACCTATAATGCTGCAATAAGAAACATTTGGAATACATCGGAAGATGCCCTTGTATCTGATGTGATAAATTCCATCAGCTTTACAACTATATACGGTGTTGTGGACTGTTACATTTGGGAGCTGCTCACGCGTCTGGTATGGCTGGTTTAAGTGCCTACAGCAAGTTTTGGTTATTGTTGAAGACCAATCTTAATTTAGTAGCCATCTGAAGATATACTCTGAAGAGGTAGTATTTGGGGAAAAAGTTATTAAGGTATGACATAAATCAAATATCTATGTGCAACTTGAATTCAGTGAACACATATGACCGATCACAGTTATTTCACCTTGTGCTACCTTTTAATGACAAACAATTAACATTCACTGCAGCAACAAATTGTGTATTAATTCAAGGTTACAGGACCAACAGCAACATAAAGACCGTGAAAGCTTATCAGTACAAGTATTTATAAAGGCATAGACACACTTTATTTGCATTTTTCAGATTGTATTGTTTCAAAGAAGGAAATTAATTAGTTTATATCGAAAAATGAAGATGTCACGACACAACAGGGAAGCCATAAAGCCTAAACCTTTAATTATTGATAACTTTTACTTTTTTAATATCGTAATTTATACTATAACATTCAAACAGGCAATAGATAATCTGTTTATTTGCAACTGAGTTTATGTGTAGAACACGTACTAGGACGTTCAGACTATAACTTTAACAACAATATCAAAATACGTTTAATGCGATTTGAGGACAACAAAGGAAATTATATAGCTTTACAAAATCTGACTTCATGAAGAAACATTTTCAACATCTTCCAAGAAACACAAAGCCTGAAAATGTCCTTAAACTAGGTTTGACAGCTTGCGTTCATAATAAAAACCCATGAGTAGTCTTAAATACGTAGGGTTGGCATGGATTTAAAACCAAGTTAAGTTTGACATCAATCATATTTCTGAAACAAACCTCAGGGACTGCTTGTGTCATAAAGCCAAGTGAGGACAACAAGACAAATACATTCAAGCAAGATTCAACAAAAATGAACATGGGGAAACATACAAAAGAAAAAAAGATTCTGTAGTTTGAGTTTAGGTCCTAAAGTGGCAATCCATAGCGAGCTAGAATATATGCGTGTCAACAACAAGGCGCAACAAGCATGATAAATATTGACTTAAGTAATATAAATCCGTTTTTCTGCAGCAGATTTAATTCCTTCTGGGCTCAAGTGTGTCCAAATAATTTTTTACGGATTTAACTATCATGTACTGCAACTTTTGCGTGCACATTCAGACTCGTCCAACATCACCCTCTTCTTCTTCCTGCAGCAGTGTCTCCACACTCTGGTGAGAAGCGTGGCTCTGATCGCAGAGCAGCCTCTGATGTACAGGATGGGGGTCAGAACAGCGTTAACTCGGGGCAAAATGCGCAGAGGGTCAGTGCCTTCATTTCTGAAGCTATAACAGGTGGAACCAAAGAAATTGCAGACAATAATATGACTGAATATAGGAAGCCACGTCCCTAAGAAAAACACTGCCACCACCAGTATGAGATAAACGGAGGAGCGCTTGCTGTCCCTCTCCTCAGAGGGCGGCTCCCTCCCTAGCTGGAACCTAGCTATAATGAACAGCCTAACATTCAGCCCTATCATTATAATCACCGTGAATATGTTTCCTACAAACGTACCCATGCTCGTGACCCTCTTGGCCATCCCGACTGTGACCAAGTTGTACACAGCCACGATGAGGAAAGCGTAGACCCAGTAGACGAAGATGACCAGCAGGGTCCGGTTTCGGGTCATGAGCTGGGAGTATTTAAAAGGTGATACAACCGCGTGGTACCTGTCGGCCTGTGCGGCCAGGATTGCCATGTAAGACAGCCCAAGGAATGTGGGTACAATGTAAAAAGTTCTTGTAGGTGAGTCGAAGCTATCTCTCACGTCAAGAACACCGGCATAATAATAGGACACACCGGAGCAGATGTCACTGAGGCAGGTGCTCAGCATATACATGAAGCGGTTCTCGCTGCGCAGAGCCTTGTTCAGCAGGATGGAGAGGGACACAGACACGTTGAGGACAATGATAGATGTAGCCAGAGAAATGCTGAAAATAAACATCAACACATTGCCAAAGCTTGTGAGGGGCAGTACAGGAGACAACCAATGGCTGCTGTTAGTCATCGGAGCAGAGAGAACATATGCATGGGTTCTTAGTACAGCAGAGACACATGTGTGTCTGCATCTGAGGGGCTTCTCATTTTCTCTTATTTATATAGGAAGGAGGCCATGGGTGACCTTAATTTGAACTTTAATTTCCATGGACAAGTTAACAAGCCCTATTTGTAAAACCCCAGTGGTTAAGAACTTATAACTTTCTTGTGCATAGTTTTCAAGTTCCATGAACCGTTTACAGTCCGGACTTCAGTGATTGTAAAACATCCCTTTGCTCTGAGTCTGAGGTCAGGAGCATCAATATAATCCTTTAAGCATGTGCAATAAACAAAACAATTTAAGTTTATTTTGATTCCAAGGTTGTCTAACAGTTGCCTAAACCCTCTCTAACAGGGCAGATTATGAATTCACATTGGGTTTGGTAGTTGATAGTTTAGCTTTTTTAAATGTGTAAATAAAACATGCACTTTCTCATTTAGTAGGCCTATCAAAGTTACACATATATTCATGCAAACAGACCTACTTTTGTATGGTAAACTTAACTGTGCGTTTCAGTGACTTTTATTACACTGGTTTTCTTATATGCTTTGGTTATAATTGATTGTAGCTTAAAGAGAAAACGTCAGTAAGCAGTGAACCTAAAGTATTTCTACATCATGTGGTAAACGGTGATGGCCAATTTAAGTAAACAAGGACAGTAATTTACACTGCATATATTGAGTCTGAGCTTAGTTGGAATCAAAACGTTAAGAGAAGCCTATACAGAATGAGATAGCAAAATATGAGTGAATCAATGTTGAAATATGGTTGGGCAGAAATATTGAATCCATGTTGAAACCCGGACATTGAAATTAAACAGAAAGCGCAAATTGTTTTAATG
>NW_011341572.1:0-2561 GCF_000735185.1 Notothenia coriiceps
AGAGAGAGCACGCAAGAGAGAGATAGATAGATAGAGAGAGAGAGAGATAGATAGATAGATAGATAGATAGATGGATGGGTGGGTGGGTAGGAGGTAGGTAGGTAGGTAGGTAGGAGGTAGGTAGGTCGAGAGAGAGAGAGAGAGAGAGGGGGACGGACGGACGGACAGAGAGAGAGAGAGAGATAGATAGATAGATAGATAGATAGATAGAGAGAGAGAGAGATAGATAGATGGATGGATGGGTGGGTAGGAGGTAGGTAGGTAGGAGGTAGGTATAGGTAGGTCGAGAGTGAGTGAGAGAGAGAGGGGGACGGACGGACGGACAGAGAGAGAGAGATAGATAGATAGATAGATAGAGAGAGAGAGAGATAGATAGATAGATCGATGGATGGATGGATGGATGGGTGGGTAGGAGGTAGGTAGGTAGGTAGGAGGTAGGTATAGGTAGGTAGAGAGTGAGTGAGAGAGAGAGGGGGACGGACGGACGGATAGAGAGAGAGAGATAGATAGATAGAGAGAGAGAGAGAGAGACAGACAGACAGGCAGACAGACAGATAGATGGACAGATACAGAAGCAGTGTGTTCAACATTAAAATACAAATTCTTTAAAAGTGAAGTGGAGAATTAACAATACAAAATGTAATGAAAATGAAAAAGGCTATATCAAATATAAGCATTATAAAATATTCTGGATGATAAAAATGTTCCTAAAAAAGTCCAGAATACTACAGGAGCATAGACATACTGTACGGTAACTCTCTGAAGAACAAGGGGTCGTTTTTGTCCTCACTTCGATTGGCATCTTTTTATTTGTTCATCCTTCTCATGGGTCTCATGTTCTCGCAAAAAAACAAGCGTGTCAAAAAAAACGAATAAACACATTGTTTCTGATTGACGTTGTTTGCTGTGAGTCGCTCAGCCTGTTTCTCCAGACCTCTGATAACTACAATCCTTCATCTGATAAAAATTAAGAATTAAAACCAACACAATCCTGACAATGCATCCCAATAAAGTGGCTGGTAGAACAACACTGAAGGATGCCTAAAGACGACATGACACCATTGCAGAAGATCTTCACAGATTTCTCTTGGTGGTAAACAGTTGATTGCATTTTAGATTCAAAAACATATTTAAGAGGACTGGGAGTTTTGAGATATTCAAATGTAGAAATTGTACAAATTAAACCTTTTAAAAGACACACATCGGCAGTTTTTTAAAGATGATGTTTTGAATTTGGAGCTAAAGAGCAAACATGTGAGAAGAAACAAAGCTTTTTTTTATTCTGAGGAATCAGATATTGTGTGTGATCTCAAAGCAGGGTTTTTTATTTTAAAGAAAGGTACTTTTTCTGTGCGTTAACGTCAAGACATCCCACGGTCGAGGTCTTTGATGAAGGGATTGTCCAGGGGAAAGTTTAGGATGGTGACGGTGGCAATACATGACATATATATATATATATGTCCATAAATGCAGTATTTTGCAGCGAACTTTCCCCATTATGGTATTTTAGGAGGAATAGAAACAAAGCAATTGTCAAAATTTGACAAAAATGAAACTTACATGCGTCCAAAAACTTCCCTTTTAGTTATTTGGAACAAACCCTTTTCCCTCAGCGCATATCAAACTGTTTGTGTGATTGATTCAATTAATGACAGTGTGAGAGTTTTACAGCACATGTTTCCATCCTCAATAGGATATTTTTGGACGAAGAGAACAATATTTATTTGAACAATTTGACAAAAATGAAACTTAAATGCGTCCAAAATCGTCCCTTTGAGTTTCCTTACTTTTCGAATAAACCATTTTCCTTCAGCGCATATCAAACTGATTGTGTGATTGATGCAACTCTTCACAAAAATGAAATTACAATATCTGGTGAATTTGGAAAGTTTGATCCTTTTTTAAACAAACTAAAATATGATTGAGTGGGTTTGAACAAAGCTTGGCTGTGCAACATGAAGCCATGGATCCACCACTTCATATTTGAGTAGTTCCAGTGCTAATACATGCTTTTATTTGAGGGATAACGCTTCAATATGTGCAGGCATTGATTCCAAAATTAGAGAAATGAGTGGAGTAAACGGTTTGGTTTGGTATCAGGGGACACACAGGGGGATCGGGGGGGATTATCCCCTCCTCTTCTGAGTAAAGAGTGGTCCCAACGTGTCTCTGACAGGAAACTCACCACAAACCGTCTTCCCACAAACACACACACACACACACACACAGACACACACACACACACACACCAAATAACATGCAATAGTTAAACAGACAGTCCCTATTCTCCTCACAGGATGCCATGTATGTGCACACCACCACAGAAGAGGTGAAATGCTGCAATAGGAAGCTGGATGACATTCAGACGGTGATGTAACGTGAATACAGAGCTGCAGCCAGCATGCTAAGCAACATGAAAGGAAACAGAGGGACATGGTGAGAGAGGCAGACAGAGAGAGAAGAGATACCTGTACCTGACCAGAAGGGAGCAGAGGAAGGAGGAACAAAGCTGTAGCCGGCAGGAGTTACAAAAGAGAGGCCGTAGAGCAATGGGGCTAAGG
>NW_011341573.1:0-2880 GCF_000735185.1 Notothenia coriiceps
AAGCTCCTTATATCCGTTAGCGCAGCTAGCTAGCACCAGATGCTAACAACAACAATACACGTAAGGTGTGCCCGTTCTCTCTCTCTCGCTCGCTCGCGCCACACATAAGCCGCTTTCACACCAAGTACTTTGCCGTACTTAGTACCGGCACTTATAACTTATAACCCCAGGGCACAAAGTACCAATCGCGTTCACACCTGAATTATTCCCTGAGGGAAGATTACGCAAATGAGCCGCTGACGTCTCTTCGTCTTCTTCTGCTTTGGGTTTACTGGCAGGCAGCAAACAACTTCACGGCGTATACTGCCACCCGAAGTCCCCGGCCGGAAGTCCCCGGAGTTGGGGACTGGGGACTTCCGAGTAAATCGTCAGAACGCCGACATCACTCCACCGCTCCGATGTTTTTTTTGTGTTGCCATAAGTTATTCTCTCTCCGTTGGTGCGCGGGGTTAATGCTAATGCTAATAATGCTAATGCCAGCAAATACAATGGCGGCTTGAAAAACATTTTCTGAGTTAGCAGGCACTAAAAATGGGAGTAAAGGTTCCCGGCACTAAGTACTCTTTTTGGTGTGAACGCGACATAGGGGGTACTAAACGGGAAAAGTACGGGGTAAAAGTACTCCGGTGTGAACGCGCCTATACACAAACCCTCCCGGTCCTCCCGATGGCCAGTTGGTGCCTGCCGGTGAGCGTGGAAGTGTGGTCTGCCGCAAGCGGGCGGCAGGAGCGGGGCTGTCAGCATCAGCTTGTAGATGGTATTTTAAACTCCATGCGCTCTGAAACTACGGGGCGGCCGAGGACAAAAAATACTTAGTGGCGTTAATTATTTTTGCGTTAACGCGTTATTAACATGTTAACTTGACAGCCCTAGATTAAATATGTTAAACCTAATATTATAGCTTACAATGAACCTAATACACTTATGTGAAACATGTTGATATAGTACATTTGATTAAAGTCAACGTTTTAGATTTGTCAGTGTAGAAAGACAAAGGCAATGCTCTGCTCATCCTTACCAGAGATAAAACACGATCAAAGAGTGCTTCCTCATTTTCGGGGTTCTAACCAGGTCAATGAATGAGTGTTTTTTCTTCACCTCATTTTTCTTTTCAACTCTATAGACCTGGTGAGACACAGAGGAAGACAGTTAGAGACTTTGGAGTTGGGTATATAAAATTGTAAAACACAGTACTGATGGGGAAGTTTGCATTTTTAAATGATAATGAGTGATGGAACATTTATGCAAAGTAATAATGGTTGCTTCAGAGTGATACTGAATTACCTGTTATACAGCTAGAACACTCTCCCTGCTACTAAAGCAAGAGGAGCTAAAGTATGTTCACTGAGGATCCTTTTTTTCTGTGAATGTTATTTTTTATTGTTTTTGAAGAATTCAAAAGATTTGATATTTGACGAATAAATTAAATCTATCCTTTGACTTTTACAATGTTACAATTTAAATGTTGCATTTCTACCTGACACATCTCCACATCTTTGGTGAGGGGCTTCCCATTGATCTGCGCTGCTTTCCGGATCAGTTCCCATGCTTCCTCCTTTCTGTCATTGGCCATTAACCAGCGAGCTGACTTCGGCAACACCCTGAAAAGTAAAGAAAATGCTAAGCCTTCATATTAACATAGACACTGTGGAATCAATGGAATAGTGCGCTGATCTTCAGGGCAGACACTTCAACCCAGATTGTTCCAGACTGTGGGCAATCCCTACAGTCTGAATGTATGTAAGTCGCTTTGGATAAAAGCGTCTAACACAGGCATGGGCAAACTAAGGCCTGCGGGCCATATACGGCCTGTTGGGCTTTTTAATCCGGCCTGCCGAATATTGATACAAAATTGTCCAAATTATAGTAAAGACCGCATTAATTTAGCCTTTTTCCTGCAATACCCAGCATTTCAGTTGATCCCACTAGATGGCGCACTCTAGACACAATTGACCTTTGCTGGAGTCGGCAACCCGGCAAGATCTAATAACCAAATACGTCACGCTTACATTGGAGGGGGTCGAGATTAACCCGAGCAATAACAGTTCATGGCGAGTACAGTGAATACAAGTTGTAACAATCAGTAGCGCTGAACAAAGTGACTAGAACACTCTGCTACTGGCCCGGCCCGTCTGTCAAATTTTAAAACTCATAGTGGCCCCCGAGCCAAAAAGTTTGCCCACCCCTGGTCTAACAAGTAATGTAATGTGATGTTTCCGTCCTCTTGTTCAGTGGTTCCCAACCCGGGGTACGGGGACCCCTAGGGGTACGTGAGGGGATCGCAGTGGCTACGCAGGAGCCTGGTCGGCCGCAGGGTTCGTTCTAAAAATAGTGCGAGTCATCGCTAATTAAATAAATCACTTTTTTCTTATATCAATACAGTTCAATGTTTGTATTCGAATATGAAGGACAAAAGTGACTGTGGACAGTCATTCAGAGGGGAGGGGTCTCCTCTCCTCTGTGTGAGGAGCTGCTGCGGGGGACAGCATGCTGCAGGTTCCCGCCTAGTGTAGCGAGGGTTTTCAGGATTCAAACAATCAGAGTACATGTTCATGTTCAAGTTTGCAGGTATGTGTCGGTGTGGAGAACAGGCATGTGCAAGTCTCCTAAAAAAAGAGGTTATTGGCTCCCTCACGCCACACGTCTGTAGGCTGACTGTGAACCCTGTGTCTAGAGGTGTTGCTGTAGATAGGGAAACTAGTGTGTACAAAAAAAGGGTAGGGTGCCAAACTGTTTTATTTGTGTCTGAAAAAGCGTCCCCAGCCAAAACAAAGTGACGCCCATTGAAAACAGTAATAGGTATGTGACGAAGGTAACTTCGTCACTGATGGCTTCGGGCCTTGCATATGTGCACATGTTTATACAGTTTATATTATTTAT
>NW_011341574.1:0-3106 GCF_000735185.1 Notothenia coriiceps
CTCAGATCTTGTCCTAAAAGTAAAAGTACTCAGATCTTGTACTTGAGTAATCTTGTCTTGAGTAAAAGTAGAAGTACTCAGATCTTGTACTTGAGTAAAAGTAGAAGTACTCAGATCTTGTACTTGAGTAAAAGTAGAAGTACTCAGATCTTGTACTTGAGTAAAAGTAGAAGTACTCAGATCTTGTACTTGAGTAAAAGTAGAAGTACTCAGATCTTGTACTTGAGTAAAAGTAGAAGTACTCAGATCTTGTACTTGAGTAAAAGTAGAAGTACTCAGATCTTGTTCTTGAGTAAAAGTAGAAGTACTCAGATCTTGTACTTGAGTAAAAGTAGAAGTACTCAGATCTTGTACTTGAGTAAAAGTAGAAGTACTCAGATCTTGTAGGTAGAATGAGTAAATGTACTTAGTTACTTTACACATCTGGGTATTAATGTAATATATGAATACATGTTATACAGATTCTGCTCTGAGAGAGGAAGCTAAAGGAAGGCAGAGAAATCAGATTTATTTGAGAGAAGCTTTTGTAAACACAGCAGGACGGCGGATTCATTGTTTTATTTGCTCTACTTCACATAATGGGCTTCTTTTGGAAAGTCGTGACGATGCTTTAGGACAGAGAGACAAATAAATGTTCATAACAAGACCTGCAAGAGGAGGGTTTAATTCTATGTTTATATTTATTATGTTTTGTGCAGATTGATCCCACGGTGCTGTACAGTATGCAGCCAAGGTTGAATTTAAATGCATTATATTTTCCATCACGTTCATCTGTTCTCTCCGATGGTGTTTCCTCATGCTCAGTTGGGCTTTTTTTGGCAGAGTTTTTTTTAGTAGAAGAAGAAATACACAACCTTGAGTTTTCATTCTGTAATGTTTGATGGATGTTTGATTACACATTTAAACTGCTTTTTCTAATAATATTAATGATTTATTTATTTTTGAATTGTCGTTTTTTTGTTAAAAATAATATATTGTATTTTTTAGAATTTGTATCCTTACTTATTTATTAGTTAAAATCATGTGTCTTATTATTTCTTTCAATATTTCTTTCTTTTTATTTTGGCATTATTTACAAGTCTAATGAATTCTTACTGGTTGGCAATGGATCATTATTTTACATATCATTTATATTCATGTATCGATCATGTGAAATTAGCTTGGGTCTAAATGACAATATAATGCTTCATTAATAAATAAATAAATATATAATGTGCTGTATATTTTTCTATTAGACACTACCGCCATCTAGCGACTGAACGCACGCATTACGTCAGACGTCAAACGTGGAGGGGGAGGATCGCGCGACGTCATCGCGTTCACCCTCACGTCGTTGGACTCCGGACGCTGCAACGGCGCTGAAGTTAGCAAACCGTTTCTGCAAAGTTTTAACCAGATACTTTGGTTTAAAAAGGTAAAAACTGGATATTAATGTCTCTAATTTGTTTGTTTGCTTTGTCACAAACTATCAAGTGATTTAACTTCAAGCAGAAAGCCGTAAATAGCAGATAACGGTACTTTAAACGAGCTAAATGTACTTGCTTTCACCAAACTCCACTCAAAACATGCACATTTCTGCTTATTAATTAAGTACAAAAGTGTGTTTGACTATATGTATGCTCTCTATTAATGTGTAATAGTGTTGTGCATTATTCGGCAGATCCATAATGCATGTTGCAAAACGCTTTTTGATTTAAAATAGGTTTTTGTATCTGATTAACTGTCACTAACAAGTTAACACTGTCACTGTCTGTTTCAACAGCTTAATGTCTTTCAAAAAACACATTAAAATGGTTATAACTGCACAGTTTAGCATCTTGAGCCTATTCCCTTTTAGCCAATGATGTCTAACGGAGCTACAGATTTGCAGAAGTTGTATTTAAGCTGCTATTTTTACCTGCAGCTGTTAGGTGTCCACATGTATGAGGTTATAGCGGAGACAGTTGAACACACTTTGTATTACTTATTCATAACTAAATGTGTATTAAACGTACACATGTGTGCTAATTACCCATACCATTTAGAGATGAATATATATGAACTATTGTTCTCAACATACATGTGACAGGAGAAGTCAGATGTTTAAAATACAACGTGTTAAAGCAGCAGCTCGTGCACAGTGTGTCTGCTGCAGGAGGCCCTACCTGAACATCTCCAGCTGGTTTCTACATCCAAGCATGATCAGCTTTATAACTCAAACTGTCTCTGTTCATTCACAGGCAATAGTATTACCTCATGCACTGTACAAGTCCATTTAAAATGACTCCTGACCTGTATTTATCAGTATCAGAGGTGGTGCATTATGTATTGTCTCCATACAGTCGGACTACAATGTGCTTTTAGTTGAAACGTCCACGATGCATTTCTTCACCTTTGCTCCTGAGATAACAGATGTGTGTTAATGTGATGTGTGTGTTATGTGACACTATTGTGTTCCGGTTTAACACTTAATCTAGTTTTATTTTGAAAGTCCAACAACAAACCTTTAGTTTAGAGTCAATAGGAAATATATACTGTTTTTGAGAGGCTGTGGCTCAGTGGGTTAGTGTGTTGATCTTTGGATCAGGGGAGTACTGGTTCAATCCCACTGCAGTCAGCATGTCTTTGTGTCCCTGAGACACTTCACCCCAAACTGCTCAGGTTGAGATTGCCCACAGTATTGAGTATGGAAGTCCCTTTGGATAAGAGCGTCTAACAAGTGACATGTAATGTAATGTATTTGAATAACAGTGCATGAGTTTACAGCAGCAGTTGTTTATATAAGACTCAGTTATTGATAATTGTACTGTTTAAATATAATGTTAAAGTCTCTTTGTTGTCTTCCTGCAGATCAGAGATGTCTCTCACTCAAGTTTCATCCAACAAATGTGCCGGAGGCTTCCAGAAAGTCTTCGAACATGAGAGGTGAATATTCAATACACACACACACAAACACGCACACACACACACACACACACACACACACACACACACACACACACACACACACACACACACACACACACACCTGTTGAGATATGAATTAATGTGTGTGTTTGTGTGTGCAGCACTGAGCTCAGGTGTAAGATGAAGTTTGCCGTCTACCTGCCTCCTAAAGCTGAGACGG
>NW_011341575.1:0-11645 GCF_000735185.1 Notothenia coriiceps
CTTTTAAAACAAAACGTTTGAGACCCGCTGAGATAACTAGACTAAAGTTAACTATCTAAACACAGAGTCCTTTACTTCACCTGAGCTGAGGTTATCTGAGACTCTCAGTCTGACAGGAGAGAGTTCTCCCTCCACCTTGTTGTTGAAAAAGCTCCTTATATCCATTAGCTTGGCTAGCTAGCACAAGATGCTAACCACAACGATCTCCGGTAGAGAAACACCGGTGCTCGCGCACGCACACAAAATGGCTCCTGTGCCACGCACAGAGCAGAGCTTGAATGAAACACAGAGAGCCAGAAGTAAGCTACTTGTACTCACGAGGCCTATTATGTGCAGAATCCCTCTCGCTTTCAGGTGGTTTTGATTGAGTGTCCACACGTGGACGTTTAAGGACTAAAAAACGATCCATTTGTCACTTTGCTGTTAGCAAATAATTTGGCGCTCCAGCTAACAGGAAGTCACTCAAGTGTCACAAAGTAATTTAGCCTATGGGTAGGTCAAAAATCTAATGGGTGCTGGCCATTGGCCTAATCACCTGTGTTGGCTTTATGATTTTGGTCAAACATTTGTTTGTTTCACATTTGCATTGATGTAATCAATAATTTTTCTAATTTAATTTTTAAAGAAAAAGAAATCGAAAAAAAAAAAAAACATATTTCTTGGGGGTGCTTAGGGGTGCTTTGGCAATCCTGGGGGGTGCTTCAGCACCCCCTAGCTCCCCCCTGGCGCCGCCCCTGCGGGGGAGGGGTTACAAGGCTTGCGTGTTGTGCTGCATTCACTTGCACTCGGACATTAGGGATTTTCTCTCATAAATGTCCGATGAGCCACAACTTTTATTTCAAAACAAAGCTGACGTTTTCTGCCAGACGCTGTCTCCTCTTTCACTTTAGGTAACGTCACTAAAAATCAATCCATGTTGCCGCTCTCATAAAGTTAGCTGAAGTTAACTAGCTAGATTTCACTGTTTTTCGTTATTTTTTTCTTACGCTGCGCCTCCCCTGAAGCTCTCTGGCGCCCCCCAGGGGAGGCGCGCCTCACACTTTGAAAACCGCTGGTCTAGACAAAAACAGAATGATTGGTTGCATGATATTCTTGCCTGAAATCCTTGAAAATGTATTAATACGTTTTCAAGGATTTCAGGCAAGAATATCATGAAAGAAAATAAGTTAAAGGGGACTTCTAGCAGGCCAATCAGGCTGCAATTGCTTTTCTTTTATAACTTTGTTGGGTAAAAACGTTTATTGGCTTTAGTTATAATGTTTTTACATCCCGATATATATTTGTTAACAGTTGAAAGTCACTTTTGCTCAAACTGCTTAAACTATTTTCATATCTTAACACATCTTTTATAGTGTGTCGCGCATGTTAGCAAACAACTCATATGTATTGTCCTTTTAGCTATGCTTGGATGTCCACCAACACTTGGGAAGAGATCTGGCTATTTGTTGTTGACAACGATGTTGGCCAACTGTCTCTTTTGACAACACTGAATAGAGTGATTAGTTAACTAGTAAAATTGGGATAACCAAAATAACAAGCTAAAAGATGCTAAAACACTCCATGGAGCTGAAGGAAAGTGCATGGATAATTATCAGCTAATTTAGTTAGCAAGAAACAGTTTGTCACTATGAGCAACCAATCGGAGGGTTGGGGGTTTGATCCCAGCCCCTGCAGTCAACATGTCGATGTATCCTTAAGCAGGTGGCACATTGCATGGCAGCCTCTGCATGAATGGGTGAATGCTGTCTTGTATAAGTAAACGCGGTTTCACGCGGAGTTGTAAAGACAGGAAAAGTGCTATATAAATGCAGTCCATTTACCCTTTACTTTTCTGTCCAGTCAATGCAGGAGCAATGAACTTTTAAGCTTGGATGCATCCAGCAAGCCATATTAGCATGTGACGCCCAGACACGCAGCAGCTCTCTGTGAACCCTAGACTTCCTCCAGCCCATTGACTCCGGGACGCCTCCACAAGAACCAAGCATGTTCTCTAAACAAACTGCACAACCTGTACAGGAGTCCAGACCCGGACCGAGGGAGCCAGACCCTGGGATTGCTTCTGACAGCTGTTTCCTGTTATGTAACTACACACAGCTGCTATTTCTAAGAGAGGGCATCTTGGTGTTGTAGACATTTCCAAGGGTCAAGAGGAAGAAAAATAATGCAGCTTTAATAGTGACCAACGATGGACCACCAAGGTTTCCTCCTCTGGCATGCAATGTTCTGAGTGACCAAAGAGGACACGCGTCTTCACAGGATCTCTCTCTTCTAACTAAGTTGTTGTTTAAAGTGGTTATTATTATCTTTGTATTGTGCTGCAGTTTATGGTAAGAACTGCTAATAGATATTTTTTTAAGTCTGTGAACTACTTAAAATAATACAAAGAAAAATATGATAGTGTCCTTAAGGCTTGAGATGCATTGCGTTCCTGTCTACATGTCGCTCAGGAGAATAGAAGTTAAATGAGGGAGCAGTAATGCCTGGGAAAAAGGCTGGCTATTTGGCTACCATTCTCTTTAAATATTGTTCTAGTTTGTTTGAGGTCCCTTCACAAAATAAACATTTTACATATTGAATAGATTATCATACTTGTCCGACCTGGATACTGTATGATAGCATGTGAACGTGTCTTTAACCGCATGGTCGACAGAGAGATCACCCTTAGAAAGAGAGGAGTGCAAGTCACTTAGTGTGGAAGTATGGATCCCTTTGAATTGCACCAGTTGTGATGGTTATCAGACGCAGCTCAGTTAGCATCACAGTCCAACCTTCACTAAGGACTTCCCTGTGACCCTGTCATGTATGTCATTTACTACTAGTTTCAAAGTAACTTTTACTACTGATTATACCTTGGATCAGGCCCAAAACACTTGCATTAGGAGAACCCTAACCCTAACCCTGAAACGTGAACATAAACGAAATGCGGCTAGCACAAAGCGCTGCAAATACAAAAAAAGCTCTTCAAGAAGCTTTTAAAATAATGGAAACGGGGACACTAAAAAGTGATGCACACAGTTGGGACCAGAGCCCTGTTGACATTCGGGGATTATAAAGTTGGCCCAACTGTCACTATAGCAGAGTTAGTCTGTTTAATAATTGTCAGTGTTTTGTCAGAACATTTGAAATGACTAGGTTAGCTTCGTTGGCTAGCTAGCTTACAGCAGATCTGCAATAACATTGGAAGGAATCATGCCATCACATTGTTAAAATGAGCCAAATAAACTTACATTTGAAGTTTCCGGTGACAGTGATTTATTTGTAAAGCGATCATGGAGCAATGATTTTTTCTTAGCAGAGAATGTAGTTCATGCTGCTTCTATATATTTTTTAATCAGAATTTCCTGGTCTTTGTTTAGCGGGCCGGCCACCACTTTGCATTAAGCTATGTTCTGAATGCCAATGTAACAGAAAGATAATAAGTGCTGTCCGCACTGTTAGCACTCTTGCTATTCTAAGCACAGTTAGCACGGCTAGCACTAATAAATGCCGTTAATTCGACTCAGCCACCTTAATGTTTGTTGTGATATCAAAAGGGGAGCGCAGAGTGCAAGTCATCCTGCCCAGACTCTGAATGTCGTATAAAGCACCCTGAGAGAAATAAACAATAAAGCATCATTCTAACCTGCTCCAACATTTTAAATGTTTTTCATTGGGCCATGCTGAACCCTTAAACTAAGTTTAATTAAAGTGGTAATCTTTCCGTTACTCTGCTGATATTCAAACTGAATCAATGAAAAAAGAACAATTGACTACCATGCTAACATGGAAATGCCACATTTTACAGGACTGATATTAGTTTCAAAGCCAATGGAAAACTGAAGACATGTCGCAGTAAAGCACAAGAGGACATGTAAATCTCTCCTTACAGATGTTTGTGGGAATATTAGAATGGCAAGGCGATAGGTCATAACTTAGTAGCAGACCTTGTAACAGGAGGCAGATTGTAGCAGTTCTCACACTGCTCCCACGGGAGCTGGCAATGTGTGTAAACTAAGCTGTTACTTTACTCAATGAGTTTTTAAGTTTCTCGAACACCTAGTCCTGTGATTACACGAAAAAGAGGCTTTACACATCTATATTGTAAACCTTGCAGTTTGGTCAGGTGTTGACCAGCTAGACAAGCCAGACTAGCATGCTAGAAAAAAAAGAGGCCTCGATCACACGCTGGAATGCCTCCACGGGTCAGGGGTATTTATTGATGACATCTGTTCTGGGTTAAAGGGCCACAGAAGGTACAAGTACATATGGAAGTCTCTTTTCACAGTAGAGGGGGCTTTTCCTCCATGACTGCGGATGTCTAGGGTGTTTGTCCCCTTTTACCACGTACCCGCTTCTGCCTTACACTTCAACTTCGCGCACATGTCAAGTGACAGCCGTCCATTGAGATTTATCAGGGTAAGATTTATGTTTTTTAGCAGCCAGCTCTCGCTTCTTAGTAGCCGTGCTCACTGCGGGCGGTGTTTTTCTTCCTGCACATTCTTATTAGTTTAGTTTATTACAGCAGCACGTCTGGTGAGGTCATTTATGGCCAACCATGGTGGTATGACAAACTCATTTATAATGGTGAGGCTTCAGCACATTGGGTGAGATCACTTGTACCTTCCTCCCTCTCCTTCTGCCGCCCAGACACCAAGCTCCATAGGTAATGAAATCATCTGTTTGTCTGTATATTTGCGCAGGGATACGATGGACTTGGGGATCACTGTTGTTGGTGTGCAATAGCTGGCTGGGGGGCCATTTCACACACTGATGAATTTCTTCACCCACAGGTACTAAACACTATTGAGATAATATGAGAGAGGGGCTGCAGGTTGGAACCACATGCTGTTGATGTAGATCACCAATTGACCGAAAAACACCGATGGAAAACACTGACTGTATGAATAGGTTGATCACAGATGTGTGAATTGTGGCTTATAGTATAGAAGATTTAATGTGCTTTGTCATGCTTTTTGCAAATATAAGCTAGAACGATCAATTTAATTCATATGACTGAAGACAAAATGTTCTATAAAATAATTTGTTGTTATTAAAAGTAAAAATCATAGCTATTGGAGTAGGAGTTGAAGAAGTGTTGAAGGATAATTAGCGGCTTAACAGATTGTGCACGTCTAAGCACAGGTTCCCCGCTGTTAATGAACTTATGACCCTGATCCCAGAGGAACATGTTCAGACAAAGATAGAGGGCAGCAGAGAGATTTAGACGTGCTTATGGAACCTGTGTGGTCTCCAGATATGCAATGTGCAGTCCAACACACACATTCGGGCCTTGGCTGAAACTTAGCCCTGATTCATACCGAGTATCCATCTGGTAGAATACCCAGCAGTGTTGTACCCAGCTCTCTGCAGTTCCCATCCAGAAGAGAAAGCACGCCGACAGAAGGACGCACAAAGGAATAAAGCTGTCCAACTGTGCAAATCCTGGATGATGAAGATGCCACGTTATTTGCTTATTTTGAAAAGGAAGTGCTTGCTCCAATAGATGTGTATATTTAACATTTTCAAAATGAAAAATGATGGTAAAACAGGCAATGTGTAAAAACTGGAACTTTTCCATGTAAAACACAAGGATCTCTATTTTGCCAAAGCGTTTTTCACATTAATATTGGAAATATATTTCTTCAGTTCAACACACTATGTCTATGCGCAGTAGTCCGAACTTTAATATATGTTTTCTCTGTAAACATTGCATATAATTCAGTCAAAGGGTTTCATAAAGATGTTGCGTTACATCTGTTTTTCTTTCGATTTCTAAATCTCTAAACACTTTATATCCATTTGTTAGAAACCGACAAATTAAATTACATTGCATGCATTGTATTTTGAAGGCAGGGGAAACTTTGCTGTTGTGAGAGAGATTGTGAGATTTCTCATGAGGACTGCAATGCACAATTTCTCTCCTTTGGTCGTAGGATGTAATGAGAGTCGTATATGTGGCAAAAACTTCTCACAGTGCAGCACAGGCACAAGCGACAATAAGGAAATGTTACTCATCATTTCATTAGAGTGGATCATACCCAGACTCTTAAAAGATATTTATCTTTTATGAAAAACAGTCTTGCTATTTCACCAGCAGAGTCAGTGATGGGGTCTTCTTTTACCGACCCTGAATGAAGGCAGCTGAAGTGGATTAGGCTAAATGTCCTTGAAAAAAGGGATCACCACAAGAGCTAAGGAAAAAATGTTCAGTACAACACTGACCGCTTGGCGTGTTCCAACAATACCAAGTCTGGCCATCTTGTCATGGATGCAGCAATACACAACTCAAGATGTCCTTGTTGGGATTAGCAAAAGTGCTTGCCCTTAAACATATAGAACTGATCATAATTTCTGCTCACTTAAACACACTGGGCACAGCTTTACTTTAGTATCTATTGGACTGATGCCATCAACTTGAAACTGTTACCTACCTTGGACTTGACGCACACACACTATAGTGCTTCCCCATGGAGACAAGTGTCAAGGTCAGTGTCAATGTACAGCTGCATTGTCGGCAGCTGGAGAGTCATGTTCCAAAAAGATTGTTGAGATGAAGTAGAAGGTTTTAACACTGGATGAATGACAAAAGGAACAATTCTGCACCAGGAAAAATCGGTGTCATGGGGAGTAGAACACATTTTTTTAGTCAACATGTAACCGTCAGTTTGTTTGCATTTTAGCGTGCGGAAAAGCGAGCGTGGATACTATTTCCATATGCCTCCTTTACCACCCATGTGGATGTTTCTTAGATTGAGATACCTCACTCCACTGCACACAGTCAATGTGCCCTCATGTAGGACAAACCCTGCACAATCAGTTGAACCACAGCCTATTCAGATTTGAGATTGGAGAAAGCACATTTTGGCACTTTTGCATTGGCTGGGTAAAAGAATGACGCTGACAGGGATGAGGATAAGATGCATGTTGCATGGGTGGCATTTTTCCTTCTTTTAATTGATATGCATAAACACAAGATCCCTGTTGAATTGCTTCACAGAATTGCAGATGGCCCTTGAAAAGATTAGGAAAGCACGATAGGTGAAGTAAGAATAAGTGACATGGTTTCATGGATCCTATCACATAGATGGAATGTTTAAATATCTGAGAGAAAATTCCAGCATTTTTTCAGCTGTTCTAAAAAATCAAAACAAAAATGAGCAGGGCACGAGAGATCATGTTATACAAGTTTGTGGGGATGTGCAAAAGGCTGTTTTCGAAAATCCTCAGCCCTCATCTTAGCAACATCCATCCAAACCAGTGGAAAATAAATTATATGAGGACGTGCTGACATGTTGAAGTTCACCCTAATTCTCATTTTGGCTCACGCTCCCCTGCTCTAGCCACAGAGAGGATCTTTGCTCCGGTCTGGCTCACTGTGCAGCACTGAAGTACAGGCCAGCTCAGTTCGGTCATTATAAAACTAAATCCTTCTCACAGTAGTAACTGCTGAATGGGTAATATCGATGTAAAGCCTTTAACTGGATTCAGGAGGCTGTCTCTGTTAGGATGCACATTTGACATATTTAAATAATAGCTTTATGACACAATGTAATATAAAATTACATATTTTAACTAGTGCTTATTTCCATTTGTCATGCTTCTTAAAAGACGCATTTCAAATGTACATCGCATGTTGATGTCGAGCCCTGTTTTAGAATAATTACTATGGCGTTGTCACAGATAATAAAGTGTGTCTATTTGGTAAAAAAAAACACAATTGGGAATACATATTAATATCAGATTATTTTCCGTATTTACCTGAGAACTGGGAGTCCCCCCCCACCTGCATGCAGTGTTGATCCTCTAATCCCCTGGATCTGAAGGTAAACAGACAGAAAGAGGGACACTCACAATATTTATTTAAGAGATTCAGGCTGGAGGAGGGTTACTCACCTGAGCACTGGGAATGGCTTTTGTGTGGCAGGACAGGTCAACAGCATATCCATTTTCACTAGCGGATGGGAATGTGTTTGCTCAGTCCTATCTCCGGTCTCGTGGAAGCCCATTTCATCCTGAATGGATTATCAATCGCTGATGGTATCTTCCACTCATTTTCCACCTCGATTGTCCAAGAAAGGACCTGTTCGATTTTAAATGATTCCTAATGAAGTTTATGTGTTGCCGTGATTATCAGGAGGCAAAATGTGATCATTAGATCAGAGTTTAGTTTAAATAAAACCTCATTAGCTGCAGTTTTTAAGTGAGAATTTGAAAACTATTCCTCACCTGTTGAGGGCAGGTCAGCGCCTGTCAGACCCAGTAAAGCTCTTCTCTCATCAGTGTCTCCTCTTCTGCTTTATCTATTCTTTACTTAAGCCAGTCTTAAATGGACATATGAGAAATGTAATATTACTACCTTAGTAGGTGAAATGAGAGGAAGTAGATGTGGAGACAAAGTGAAATGCTGAAATGAATGATACAGAAAATACTGTTTTTGCTTTGTCTTTATTACTCTAATATAATATATAGAAATACAAACTACTGGATAAATTCTACCGAAACTTTTTTTTCTAAAACTAGTTTAGCCCTACCTCACAATATGTTTTGCATTCTCCCTCAACCATAGAGAAAGAGTTTTTTATGATATGGTATTATGTAGTATGTTGTGACCACAACTCATGCTGGCACACCTTCAGCTGTGGCTAGCTCTGGCTCAAGTATCATTGCAGCCAGATAAATTATAAGCAGAGCAACTGTAAAGCTACCATAACTATGTATTTTACATTGTAGATTTAACCACAAATGCAGCTGCAGGCCGAGCAATAATCATATCCACAGCCACAGCTTTACCCAGCACAGCCAGGCAGAGCCAATGCAACTGTGCTGACAGTGTATACTGTTCAAGCTTGGCCTTTGAAGGAGTAATGAACAATACATGCTTCATCATTACTTTTATCTGAGTGTTTTCTTTAACAGGGAGTGTATTAAAACTGGCCTCATGAAGGCCACTAAATGTGTTGTTCTAACAATAATAAAGTTGTTCTGCATGCGCTGTATTTGTACCTTTTGGTGTGTATTATGAATGGATTGGGCCAGCACATCAACTGTATTCCTATGGATAAAGTACACATATTTTGTACCAAGTTGTAATATCTTAACCTGTTAACATATAATAAGTACCCTGTATAAAGATTGATGCAAAACAAGTGACATTTGACCTATGTAGAGAGGTTTAGCACAAAAAAACACTTCTGTGGTCATTTGGGTGCATTTTCCATATCTATGGCCCCCTTCGGTCGATTTTGATGATTGACAACTCTTTTTAACCGTTAGAGCCAATAGATTCGAGGGTAAGTTCCTAAAATCCATCTGAACATTACCCATTGGTAGGGATGGGTATCGAGAACCGGTACTAAGTCAATACCAGTACCTGATTGGATGGTATCGGTATACCGTTAAGCCGCTGGACAAACGGTGCTGCCGTATGGTATAGAGTGGCGAAGTCCCTCCCCTTCCGGGGGAGCTCCATGGGACCTTATTTCAAAAAAAATTATGTATTGAAGTCAATGGAGAGAGAAAGATTATCTTTCGATCCCGTTTGAATTGTACCACAAATTACACATATGATGTTTGTCAATTTAAAAGATAATTTTGCAAGTCAAAAAAATAAAAACGTGTCGTAAAACTGTGAAGTAACACATTTGTTTGTGTGAAACGCTTAATGAACTACAACTCTGGTCTCGCAGACTCTCAAAACAACACACGTCACCAAGATGGCCGTCAGTACTGTCAGGTCAACAAAACGATTGACTACCCTCACTATCACCACAATGAAACACGTCCAGAAGAATGTCATGCAAAGCTGCCTGCCTGCATTCCTTTGATTCTCTCTGAACTGCCTGGTCTTTTTAATGTTTAATGTCAACCATTTGTGCAGATAGCATGAAGTAGAACAGATCGGCGATCGCCGATGCTAGCGTTAGCATTTCTCCCGCAGGCTTAAATTGTGTATTATAGAATGATCACACCGGTGACAGTAATTTCTTAAAAGGGTTCACGAAATATGACTACTACTCTTACTGTTGAACATGTTGGGTTACTTAATGCTACTTCATATTAAGGCAAATAAAATTGACAAGGCTGTAATGCTAACTACCGTGCTAGCTACTAGCTAGGTAACTAACTTGATCCAGCCACTCCTGGGGAGTATACTACGAAGCAGGATTTTCGCTTAGCCGGCTAACTTCAGGGAAAGCTCGGGCTTTCCGGTCCTACGAAGCTGGTTCTCTTTTTAGCAGGTTAGATCTCCATGGTAACTTATGCTGTGCGGCTGACCTGCCCCGGAGCAGGTTAGGTTGCAGGCTAAGAGCTCAACTCAGTGAAAGCACTGCCTGCTGACCAATCAGAGCTCAGTGTGCGGAGTTTAAAGCGATCAAGTCATATTACAGGAGAAAGGAAATACAGAAAAGCTGCCGTTGCAGGAAAGACGGCCGGCAAAAATCACCGACTGTGTGAACGTGAACATTAATAGAATATCACCTCCCATCTTCAGAGCAATCTGACTATTATAACATTAGCGTTAAGAAAGCTTAATTAAATATCTGCCACAACATAAGTAACCGGATCAAAGTAGCAGTACAGTCCGCGGCATATCACATCATAATGTATCATATATTTCCTTATCTGAGTCAGCTGAGCCGTATCTGGCCGTGCAACACTAACAGTGTCACATACTGTATGCAGAAGTATTATTTTAAGCAACACATTAAGTTGACGAAACACTCGAGACAAATGTAATTAAAGTCAGATCGTGTCTTAGACGGGGCAGTGATATCATAAACCTGTTAATGTACGCATTCAAACACTTTTTCTTTTACCAGCTGTATGCACCTTGCAGGTGCAGCTCTGTGGCTTTTATCCTGGATAAAGTGTTTAAGTCATGGATGTTTAAAGTTTAACTTCTTCATATGTCTAATATTATAGTTGACTTTTCATTCAGGAAGTATGACGCTGCCCTGTCAGTATGCTTCTCCATGTTTGTGATTGGTCGAATGCTCCAAATAACACCCCTTTCATGTGAACGCGCACCTAACTAGATAGGACACGGCTGGCTTGAGCGATCCACTTGATAACCCGCGTCGTAGTACAGTTTAGCGAGAGCGCGTATGTTTTGGATTAGGCCAACCGGCTAACTCAAACATATCCAGGTTAGGTTGAACCAGCTTCGTAGTACAGGCCTCTGGTCCTTTCATCAGACGGGAAGCGAAAGAACGAGCAAGGCCCATTGCTGGTATGATAACAACCTGGTACTAAGCACACAGGCATCTTCTTAAAGTTATCTTATCTTAGCCAGCGCCATATAGATAGATTATATCTATATGGCGTTTATTTTAGCTATCTCTTAGAGGAGGAAAACAATTGTGACATCGCGACTCTGGGATTTGTAGTCTTTCTAGTTGCGTATTTTTCATAGTCTTGTATTTCAACAGTTTTAAGACAAACTGTGACTTTTTTTACATGGAAATTATTTTTTTAAGATTGACAAACATAATATGTGTAATTCATGGCACAATGTTGTGATGTCTGTTTTTGCTTCCCCTGTCGCGAGTTCGGATCGCTCAGTGATGATACTAATATTTCTGGAATCTGTGGAATCTCAACTTGCTAATCAATATCTTGTTTGTGCAGATACGATAAGTAATAAGGGTATTATACCTACAGTTACC
>NW_011341576.1:0-785 GCF_000735185.1 Notothenia coriiceps
TCATTCACAAATACTCCCACAGATAGTATTTATAGGGAGCATTAGTTAAAATGAGATCAATTAGGGAGAATTTATTAGGGGACTTAATGTTAGGGCGAGTAGGACTGAGTAACATTCAAAGAGATACAAAGGTTTTTTAAATCCTCTGACACTGCAGTCAACCAGTCCCAGTTAAAATCTCCAAGTAGCACTATTTCCTTGTAGTCTAGTTGCGATAAAAGATTTGCTAGCGAAGACAAGGAGTCCTTGACAGCTGAGGGGGGTCTGTAACAGCCCACCACCATGACCTGTTGCCCCTTTGCCGCTTCTATATTTAAAGATAACAATTCGAATTGCTTACTGATAGATTTGGAAACTAATGTGGTTACACTGAACTTATTCTTAACATAAATGGCAACGCCACCACCTTTATTAGGCCAGTCGGAACGATAAACATTATAACCATTTAAGGCAATGTCAGAGGCCAAAGTAGATTTATTTAGCCATGTTTCTGATAAAACAATGATGTCAGCGTCAGTCGAGCTCGCCCAGATGCGGACAAAATGTAGTGTACCTAACAGACTGCGCACATTCAAATGGATGAAACCCAACCCAGACCTAGCTTTAAAATCAGCAGGAGCAGCGATCTGACTAATACTACAGGGCGGACCAGGGTTAGGTTGTACATTTCCTGACAGTAATAACAAAAAAAAAAACAGGCATCTTTTCCTCTTAATCGACACACATACATTGTCATCTACTTTAGAATCACTGGAAAAGTCTGCGAGAGTGTGATTAGAGCTTAA
>NW_011341577.1:0-1770 GCF_000735185.1 Notothenia coriiceps
GTGTGTGTGTGTGTGTGTGTGTGTGTGTGTGTGTGTGTGTGTGTGTGTGTGTGTGTGTGTGTGTGTGTGTGTGTGTGTGTGTGTGCCCCCGCCCGCCCACATGGTTGAATCAAGCGGTTGTATGTGAGATGAAGCAGAATGTGGAATATAACATGAGAAGAGCTTGTTTTGGGCCAAAAGGGAGGAGGAGATGTGGTTGGATGCATAATATAGAGAACAAGGTCGAGAGTAGCTGTGTTTTTAAATAATAAAAATTGCTTCTACGCCTTGGTAAATCATATTACAGCCATTCATCAAAACTGCATTAAGTTACTATTAATGTGCGCCCTGGGCCACGCTCCTGCAAAGCATGAGAGGCTTTCAGTGTGGCATCTGTCCATCCTGAAGACTCACTCGAGTATACGGGAGAGGAAAGGCAACAGAGAGGATTTCTAGGTATTCTGACCTCCCTTTAATCAAGAGGAATGGGATGTTCATTAAGTATTCTTCCATCATCTTTGGTTCCAGCTGTTTCTCCTCTTGGTATGATGCCTAATAGGTTACATTGCCGGCACTCTCTTTCTCCACGTGGTGTAAGCACAGCAGCAGGAACACTTTATAGATTCTACTTTTGCTTGAAGATGAAAAAAATGCTTTTAATATAAAGGATTGATCCTGAGAGTATAGTCTGAATCAGAAAATGTTAAGGGCGATCCGAGAGTGCAGACTTTGCCTTTTCCATCCAGCGTTTGCGCCCTGGATCAATTTCACAATTTTCCCCATAATGCCCCAAGCCCCCAGGCAGTGTGCCGGACGTTAATGCAAATGTCCGTAATGGCCAAATGGTCGATTTTCAACTTCTGTGTGAGGCTATGACGTCATTAGGCCCAAAAAAACATATTCCCATCGACTAACATTAAGAAAAAGACTTCTGTTAATCAGTGTACCGTAATTTTCGGACTATAAGGCGCACCTGAATATAAGCCGCAGCAGCTAAATTGAATGATGTGTACATATATAAGCCGCACTGGACTATAAGCCGCAGATGTTTTAATGTTTAATTACCATATGTAAGGGTTCGTGCACAGAGGGGATTGTCGGGAAAGAGATGGCTGTTTGAGGAAGCTCCCATTTATTAACATTTCAACAAACAAGTTGCATATTTGCATAACGTATTCAAGTGTTACCATTTAGTGCAATAGTAGCTACAGAACATGTACTGTGCTGTGTAAACTGTACTGTGTCACATAGCGTTTCAGACACACAAACTTTTCAACTTTCAAACTCCCAGCGCACGTACCGGCAGTGATCTACAGCAGTGGTTTTCAACCAGTGGTACGGGGACAAACTGTCTCGCTCTCGTAATGTCTGTCTGTCTTGCTCTCGTTCTGTCTCTCGTACCACTCTCGGTTCCACTTTTACATTTGCGCGCTACCTGTCTCACTCTTTTCCGGCCTCCAGCTTTTCCTGCTGGAGCCCGCCGCTTAAAGGTGGGGGGCGCGGACCGGCCATAGAGCCCATAGAGTTAAAGGTGGTGGACTGTAACCTGTAAAATCCATAGATTTAGGAGGTCCCCTAGTGGCCGTTAGCTGTAAAAATCCATAGATTAGCCGCACCGTTATATAAGCCGCAGCGTCGAAAAATGGGAAAAAAGGCGCGGCTTATAGTCCGAAAATTACGGTAATCAAGGAAGTGTTTTCTACGGTCCACAAAAAGGACAAACCCTTGGAGAGACTGTTCTTAGTCAATTTTTAGGTTAGTTTTTGTATGAGGATATGCTGCCTGTCCTTG
>NW_011341578.1:0-1876 GCF_000735185.1 Notothenia coriiceps
AGTGGCGCTAGCACGGAGCTAGCTAATGCTGGGGACCCGGGCAGCAGAGACCAGGAGCCGGATGACCGTGGAAGAAGGAGCGGTGTGAGTCCAGATAAAATGAGAGTGATAATCCACAGCATATCAGGAGAATGATTCCAGTGGTTTCCGGAGGAGAATCTTAGGAGGGGCTGACAGACTGGGAGCCGGGTGACCAGCCTACTAGCTTGTTAGCTAGCTTGATAGCCACCGGCTGTAGGCGGCAGGGAGAGACGATGTCAGCGGGGAAGCCGGCTGATCGCAGCGGGATGGGAAGACCCACACGAGCCGCGGAGTTAGGGTGGAGTTAGGGTGGAGTTGGGGTGGAGACAGAATTGTTAGCTCAGCAGACTTCAGGGAGCCGAGGAGCATCTAGGTAGCAGCCTGCTAGGTCCGATAATGCTAGCTAGCTTTTGAAAAAAGTTTTTGAAAAGTTTTTGAAAAAAGTTTAGTCTTCTACCAATAGCATCCAGTAGGACTAATTGAAAACACTCTAAATGCACTGGTCATACATGTGTCATTTTTTTATATTGTAATTGAGCAGGGCACTAACATCTTTTAGCAAAAATCACTCAGGTGTAAGTTGTGAATTAGTTTGGGCCATTTTTTAATCTGTAAAGTATTATTATACATGTGTTGCACTGGATAGTGAATGACCTCAAAACCCCAAAGTGTACATGTTAGTTTACACCTAGTTTATCAAGTGATATACTCCAGAGTTCCTTTAACGACTGTAATAAATAATTTGTGTTGACACATCTAACAATGGTAGGCTACTGTACTGCTAACAAATTGTTAAAATAAATCGTTAGGCGTCAGCAAGCCACTTTGCTGGTAAGCTAATATGGTGCTAATAATAAATATTTCCGTCTGAAAACTTAAAAATGCAGGCATGTGTGGAGCAAAGATCCAAACTGACGAGCACATTTGTCTTAGTTCTTCCCTATTAGTGGAAACCACAGAATTAAAGAAAGGATTTATCTGTGGCGGTAGTGGGTGGACAGCTGATATAAGGATTATCAGCGTGACATGTTGGGACAGTCAAATGAGTAAAGAGTGGTGGAAATGTGTTAACAGTTTGCAAAGGGGTAAAGAATAATTAATCAAGTAATAGCTCTGCCATGGCCAATGTGATAGTGCCAAAATAACAACGGCTTCAGATAATGAATAATGTGTAGAACTGATTATGAGCTTGGTACTTTTCATAATTGAAAAATACTTTTTAACTTTGCCCTTGCCTCTGACTTTGACCAAACATATATAATAATAGAAGATAGTAAAAAAATATAGTATTTTTGGACAGGAGGAGAATAATAGAGGCAGAGGTCATTGAAACACCTTTTCTGTGTTCAATGTTCAGGTGAGACATGATTTGTCCAGACATTACATAACACCGCCGGGAAATAGCTCACAAGTCGTAGAGCATCAGGGTTGGAGCATAGGAAAGTGCACAGGTGGCAATATCTCCCACCGCACTGCAATGTTATTTCTGCTTCCTCTTTAGCGATTTATTTATTCTGTCATGCTCAACGATAATTTTGTTGTGGTTGCCAAACAGAGCAGCACTGAGCAATGTGAGAGACTTTACCTTCTCATTAAATTCCAAGAAGCGAGGCACATATAAAGAGGGTTCTCTATAGTGTGTGTGTGTGTGTGTGTGTGTGTGTGTGTGTGTGTGTGTGTGTGTGTGTGTGTGTGTGTGTGTGTGTGTGTGTGTGTGTGTGTGTGTGTGTGTGTGTGGAGAGAGAGAGTATGTGTGTGTGTGTGTGTGTGTGAGAGTGTGTGTGTGTGTGTGTGTGTGTGATTAGGTGTGTGTGTGTGTGTGTGTGTGTGTGTTTGAGAGTGTCTGTGTTTGAGA
>NW_011341579.1:0-2098 GCF_000735185.1 Notothenia coriiceps
TCCCTTAAGGCTGCTGCTTAGCCGTGTGGAGAAGGAGTTGCTATGTGTTCCCTTAAGGCTGCTGCTTAGCCGTGTGGAGAAGGAGGTGCTATGTCTTCCCTTAAGTGTTCTGTGCTGCTTAGCCGTGTGGAGAAGGAGGTGCTATGTCTTCCCTTAAGTGTTCTGTGCTGCTTAGCCGTGTGGAGAAGGAGGTGCTATGTGTTCCCTTAAGTGTTCTGTGCTGCTTTGCCGTGTGGAGAAGGAGATGCTATGTGTTCCCTTAAGGCTGCTGCTTAGTCGTGTGGAGAAGGAGGTGCTATGTGTTCCCTTAAGGCTGCTGCTTAGCCGTGTGGAGAAGGAGGTGCTATGTGTTCCCTTAAGTGTTCTGTGCTGCTTAGCCGTGTGGAGAAGGAGGTGCTATGTGTTCCCTTAAGTGTTCTGTGCTGCTTAGCCCCGATATATTTGATTCCCTGTCTTATGTAATATAATTTGTGGAACCAAATAAAGTATTCAAATGTGTGTGTGAGTGACTTCCTGGTCCAGTGGGTGTGTCCTGTTAAAACACACACACTCAGGGAGTCATGTTAACTTTATGAACACACACACTGATTGTGACATAACTTTATTCTTCAGTTAGAAACATTCAGAACTTTATTGAAAAACTGAAATTCAACAACTTTAACAGAAAGGTGAGAGAACAGAAGGACAGACTGATGGTGGATATCTCTCTATACTGTACATACAGGTATATAGATATATGTAGTTATGATAAAGATACCTTGCATTTTTTAACAAGCTTTGAACTTTTATTATTCCAGGTCACATTATTATGGTTTGTTGTCAGATAATACAATGTTTAAAACTGTGGAGTAGAAAAACTCTGACAAGTTTATTCTACACACACACACATACACATACATACACACGCACACAAACAGAGAGAGAGAGAGAGAGAGAGAGAGAGCTCTCCTTGTTGTTGGAGTATATACGTGGTTTTATTAAGTGCTCACTGATTTTAATCACGATGGCAAAATATTAATTAATAATCATCCGTAAAATATTAAAGATGAAAAATAGAAAAGGTACTTTAAAAAACAAAGTGTAAAGTGAGTATTAGAGGGGGGGAGGGGGGCCACACAGATCACAGCTGGGGTCCACTGAGAGACAGCAGCCGGTCAGAAATATTATATATAAACATATATTTATATTTATTTATATGTGTGCACATCAGTGACATTGGAGGACCTGCCGATGTTGACGTCACATTCCCATTCCCAGCAAAAACTGAGATTATATATTTTTTTATAAAAAAACAACCCCCCCCAAACACACACACACAGACTCTCTCAGTGAACCATTGCATGATCGTGACGCCCCCCCACCCCCTCAGTGAGCGCGCATGGGAGTGCGTGTCCGCCGCTGCCTGCTGTCGTTGATCTGCGCACCGGGAACTTTAACGGAACACGGCGGAGCTCCGGTGAGTGTGTGTGTGTGTGTGTGTGTGTGTGTGTGTGTGTGTGTGTGTGTGTGTGTGTGTGTGTGTGTGTGTGTGTGTGTGTGTGTGTGTGTGTGTGTGTGTGTGTGTGTGTGTGTGTGTGTGTGTGTGTGTGTGTCGATACACGGAGGAAACAAAATGTCCCTCAAACACCGGGGTTTATAGTTTCTCCGTGTCTGAGACACACCGGGACATCTGAGTGTGTACCGTGGGTAGTATCTGTGGTGAGTAGGCATGGGAGTACTGCATGAAGTACACTACTAGTATATGTGGTGAGTATGAAATACACTATACTAGTATGTGAGTACCGCATGAAGTACACAGATACTATTGGAGAGTACTGCATGAAGTACACAGATACTAGTATATCTGTGGAGAGTATTGCATGAAGTACACAGATACTATTCTATATGTGGAGAGTACTGCATGAAGTACACAGATACTAGTATATCTTTGGAGAGTACTGCATGAAGTACACTATACTAGTATATCTGTGGAGAGTACTGCATGGAGTACACAGATACTAGTATATCCATGGAGAGTACTGCATGAAGTACACTATACTAGTATATCTGTGGAGAGTACTGCATGAAGTACACAGATACTAGTATATATGTGGAGAGT
>NW_011341580.1:0-1414 GCF_000735185.1 Notothenia coriiceps
TGTGTGTGTGTGTGTGTGTGTGTGTGTGTGTGTGTGTGTGTGTGTGTGTGTGTGTGTGTGTGTGTGTGTGTGTGTGTATGTGTGTGTGTATGTGTATGTGTGTTACCTGGTGCAGGACAGACTTCAGGTTGAGGGGGGGTGCGCCTGGTCTGGGGAGGGGTCTTCCTCCTCTTTTATCTACTGAGTAAAGACAGCGTTTTTATTAATTTATTCACGTTATAGAAACATCATCCTCCCATCCCCTGATGTTAGTATCACCCGTCAGTGTGTCACCTGTCACACTGTCACCCGTCAGTGTGACAGGTGACACACTGACGAGTGACACACTGTGACTGTAACACAACACACCGACACTGTTTACAGAGTTAAGGAGGGATTAACAACAGATCTGACTGATCTGTAACATTTGAAGACAAACAGAACATTAAGATCACATTTTCTGAGTTAGTATAGCTTATCAATCGTGTAGAGTAAAACCTGGCCCTGGCTTTACCTGTGGAGGTGAGTCTGAAGGTGGTCATAAGGGGAGGAGCTTCCGAGTGGATGGGAGGAGCCTTGGGTTGGGTGGGAAGAGCAACAGGAGGAAGAGGAGGAAGAGGAGAGGAAGGCTTCAGACTGGACGCCCCTGCAGAGAGAGGGAGAGAGAGAGACACAGAGGTCACTAAAGGTCACAGAGGTCACAGAGGTCACCAGAGGTCAGCAAACTCACAGTGCATGATGACATCACGGGGGCGGAGCAGCTGCTGGCGCTCTAATAGGTCGAGCAGCTGCCCGAGGCGAGCGTTGGTGTTCCCCCATTGGTCCATCACCCAGTCGGTCCGCCTCTCTTTCCTCTCAGCCAATCGCACGGCGGTCTGATCCTGCAGGACCTCGGAGGCTTTAAAGAACATTTATATATCAAAGATGGGATGTATTATCTTTAAACTACGTTTCAGAATAATATATATGATATGTTTTATAATGATTGATCATGAAAGTGTTCTCAAAGCTGGTAAAGGTGCAGCTAGTCTGAATTACTTTGTATACTGCAGGGTAGCTGGTGGATTTACTCCAGGTGGAACTAAAGTCTGATTCAACACTTGGTTAGATTTCACATCATTCATCCACATCTGAGAAGTAACTAAAGGTATTAAATACATGTAGTGCAGTAGAAGTACACCATGTACCTCTGAACTGTAGTGAGTAGAAGTATACCATGTACCTCTGAACTGTAGTGAGTAGAAGTACACCATGTACCTCTGAACTGTAGAGGAGTAGAAGTACACCATGTACCTCTGAACTGTAGTGAGTAGAAGTACACCATGTACCTCTGAACTGTAGAGGAGTAGAAGTACACCATGTACCTCTGAACTGTAGAGGAGTAGAAGTACACCATGTACCTCTGAACTGTAGTAGAAGTACACCATGTACCTCT
>NW_011341581.1:0-3152 GCF_000735185.1 Notothenia coriiceps
GAAAGTGTGATTTGAGCTTAAGAAGAGTCCTGAAGAACCATCATCGCAGGGAAACAAAAAGACAAACATATTTTGTGGAGCAGATTGTCTGTGACAAGGCAACCGGTAATTGTTTGTGTAACACATCCGAACCTTTGCAGGGGATGCCCACTGCGGGTAGCAGAACAGACCTGAATCCAGTAGACTTCTCAGAATGACTAGAGATCTTCTCTCCTTTAGTGCGCTGGGCTAATGCTAATGCTAATGCCAGCAAATACAATGGCGGCTTCAAAAAACTTTTCAGAGTTTTACGGGCCGTGGTTTGTAATTCGCCCAGCCAATAGCAATTGGTACTTTTTTGGTACCACCTCTCTAGCAGGCACTAAACATAGGGGTAAAAGTTCCCGGCACTCAGTACTCTTTTTGGTGTGAACGCGACATCAGGGGTACTAACGGAAATAAACTGGAAAAGTACGGGGAAAAGTACTCCGGTGTGAACGCGCCTATTGTAGTAGAAGTATGGCCAATTTATGCTTAAAAATGCCAATTTGGATCCTGAAAATGTCAGAAATGGATTAAGCATCCTCCGTAACCTCCAAAGCCACTCCAACATCGGGCAAGCCATTTTTTAACTATTGTCCACATAAGCTATAATGCTACATTTCTAACACAAAACGTTGGGGTACTCAACATTTCCGGGTTCACAACAGGACTCTATGAGCTGACACCTAGACTGTTACCCAACAGCACTTTTACACTGAAGCTGCATTGGGTCACATTGGTGTTATTTTCCATCATTTCCACACTCAGTTTTTGAACATCATTGAATGCTATGATGATGATGATGATGATGCAGCACAGTGTGTGGAACCTGATTGAACTGAAAGTGGAGAGCTTCTCACAGTGGAGCTGTTCAGTGTAAACTAAATGTGATGTGTACTTTGAATAAGCCTCCAGCAGACGGAGTGATCTGATTGGACCTTGAGCAAAGGTGTTTTCGTGATGTGTGATGATCTGCGGCCACAGCCTGCAGTCAGTAACGTGGTGTTGTATTATGGGCTGGAAGGAACAGCACATGAACCTCTCCATTGATGTTGTGAATGGACTCGCCTTTATATAGAGCCATGAAAACTGTGACTGAAAAAAAAACGAATTGCTGATTCCCCGTCTGTTGATTTGCTCTTAGATGTGAATATGATTCCATGTTTGTACAGGGTGATGTGATTTTAAATGTGGATTTCTCTTTTTAAGTGGCATTCATAGCAGACCGCAGCATGCACTACTATTATACTGGCCACTGAGTGTGGTCTGTGAACAAACGGGAGACAAAGTGAACAAGGAAGTCATGTTTCGGCCCAACACACACAACTCATTCCTTGAGCAACTGCCTTGAAAATTAAAGTGTTTTTTATGTCACCTATTTAATTTGAAATGGTTTGATATGAATTGATATAGAAATATATAGCTGTTGATAAATGAAGAGTTTTAATATTGACTTAAAATAATGGTTGAGTTTTAGAATCCTGATAAAAAAGAAAGTGAGTAAATACCTCTCAGAACAGATGCCTTATTTCTACATGTTCAGTAGTTATCTATACGTCGTTTACTCTGTTCTACCATAGAGGAATATGGCTTCTCCTTTTAAAAAAGAAAGAAATGAAGCCAGTGGACCCAACACTAACTATTCAAAAAGGAAACAACATCAGCGGAATTCACGTTTGGTGTGGCTTGGGAAATGCTTTTATGATGAAGTTAAAAGATAAGAGACTCCTGGTCTGAGACATGTGTTAAATGGTTGTGAGGATGTGTTGACACAAACAATAACTGTCCTGATGAAGCTTTCTGGGACAGGGTGATCCAGGATCAGCTGCACAGTAAGTCTACAGTGGACACTAAATCTAACCTTTAAATAATATTATTGTGTTGCCTCTTTTATATACATCACACCTTAGGAAACAATGGAACCAACTTATGTTAAGAGTTGTTTACACATCATTAGGTTGATCTTTAATGTGAACATTTAAATGTAGTAGCTGGTAAAGAAGGATTTCACCTTGATGACATTTGATAGCCTGGTATCCTTATTTATGATAGTACATCTTAATCTATCAGTGGCGCTATCTGGTATGAATACATCTAAATTTGCAGAGTAGCCTACTAATGATGTCTGTTACGTGCCAGGCAGGCGCTACTTGTTGTTTTCCTTCTCCCTGTTCTATTTCGTATAGAGAGGCGAAGTCCCTCCCGTTCCGGGAGCCTCCATGGGACCCCGGAAGCGGAAAATTATACATTGAAGTCAATGGAGAGAGAAAAGTTATCTTTTGATCCCGTTTGAATTGTGCCACGAATGACACATATGATGTTTGTCAATCTTAAACAATCATTTCCATGTAAAAAAAGTCACAGTTTGTCGTAAAACTGTTGAAATATAAGACTATGAAATATACGCAACTAGAAAGACTACAAATCCCAAATGCATTCTGGGTCGCGTAAGTGATGTCATAGGCGATAATGCTCCAAGACTGGTTGCGACTCGCAAAGCAAAGAGGAAGAAGAAGACTGATTTATTCCCTCCAATAAATATAAGAGATTTCTCCAATAAATTCACTTTTACAAGATGCCTGTGTGCTTTGTACCAGGTTGTAATCACAAAAGAGATCATACCACTTGCTCGTTCTATCGCTTCCCGTCTTATGAAAGGACCAGGAGTCGTTGGACCAAACATCAGGTAATATACATGTTTTGCATGGAACATAATCAAGTTAGCTACCTAGCTAGTAGCGAGCATGTTAGTTAGCATTACATTACATTACTTAGCCTTGTCATTTGTATTAGCCTTAACATGAAGTAAACCAAAATGTTAAACAGTAAGAGTAGTTATGATGGTAAGTATTTTGTGAAACATTTGAAGAGTAGCCTATCGCCCCCTCCACCAGGTGCTAAGGGGGCGGGAGGTAGGCTAACGCGACATTAGCATATTTTCTACTTAATGCTATCTGCACAAATGGTTAACATTGAACATTAAAAGATCAGGCAGTTCAGGGAGAGTCGAAGGAAGGCAGGCAGGCAGCTTTGCATGACATTCTTCTGGACGTGTTTCATTGTGATGATAGTGAGAGTGAGTCAATCTGTTCGTTGGAAAGACAGTAGTTGAGTGATTACTGAGAGAAAAT
>NW_011341582.1:0-2156 GCF_000735185.1 Notothenia coriiceps
AGACAGGAAACCAAGGACAGATCTAAACAAGACAAAACACAACGCAGACAGAAAACAAAAGACAGATCTAGACAAGACAAAACACAACACAGACAGATCGTGACACTCTCAGACTATATAGTAACATGCGGCGTCCGAGGCTATACAGTGGTAAAACTTACCGATTCACATACTTAACATACTTATCAATATAACATTTAAAAAATGACAGATCTGGTTATAATATGCTGACATGTCATGCTGCTTGCAGGCAGCAGTGCAAATGAAAAACAATTCCAAAATACAATCAAAACATTAAATCTGGCGTCATTCGAAAGATTTTGCAGAGTGTATAGTCAGCTTAGTCGTGATGACTAAACAAAGAAAAAAGTCCTTTACTACTTAAAAATACTTTTCGAATGCTGAATTATTTGGAATCAGCTCTTGTCAATGGGTGTATTTCACCGACCAATAATTGCCTTTTTTATTTCTTTTACGAAGTATTATTTCTTTTAAAATAAGTACACATTACACTTCAACATTGAACAAGTAGTATCCCGTGCAACATATTTATTTGTATTTTATATCGATTATTCAACTCTTGAAGGATTAAAATCTCTTCAGAGCTATTGTCCTTTTTTTTTTTACTATCCTCATGAACTGGAAATCATGACACAAAAGCAATATCACACTCTGGGAAAATCTATTTATGGAATATGTCAGGGAATAATTTCGCCCTACATGTTTACCTTTCGCCCTCTGACGCAGCTGACCAACCTTAATCAGCCGTTATCTCCCATAAGGAGGGGCTGTCCTAGCAAGTTGTTGTTGTCACCAGTTTATGGACGGGCAACTCTTGGTGAGAGATAGTTATTGTTGTGGGACACCTGGAACACATCCTTCTCGGGGTGTAGATGACCCAGAGCCATAAGCGACAACAAATATGATTCAGTGTCCTCAGCTGTTTAGTCTATATATTGAAGAATGTTGATTATTACACTCTGAGCTAGTTAAAAACCGGAACTACAGGAGGGTGCTTCAGTCTTGTGAATTCTCCGGCCAAAGCTCCAAATAAACCGTCAGTGTTTGCCATCAAAGCTCCAGCTCTCCACCGTGTCTCTCTTTGAGTCCTGACGCCAATTGCTTCAGAAGTTTCCCCCACAAAATACATTTAAATGGAAAAATTAACTGCCGGCATAAAAAAAGAGACCATGGATTTAGATGCAAACCCATTCATTGATAACCTTCATTGGTAATTCTCATTCTGATATCAGCCAGCCCCCCTTTTTGCCTCTCACACCACTCACAACAGACATGCCATACTCTCATCACAGATGATCCCTATATGTCTTTGTTTTTATTCACTTTCTTCTTCCGTTTACTCCCATTCTCTCGGACTCTCCTCTCAAGCCCCCTTCAGATTAGTAAGGTCGTTATTACTATTATTAATTATTAATATTATTATTATTGAATGCTCATTATATGTTATATTAATATGTCGATGTTGTTTTCATTATCATGATCATATTGTTGTCATATATCAACCCACTTTCTTCAGTCTGCGTACAAATGACACGACTTTACACATTGGAAATGCGTGCAATAGATACGCAGAAGTCCTATTTTGCGTGCATATGATACGCTAACCATTCCCATTGAGATCTGATGCCGAGTTTTGCATGCATATGATACGCTACGTTTTGTCCGTCGGGTCTTGGTAGAGCGGAAGCTGTGTGGTTCATAAAAACATGTTCTTACTCAATACCAAGCCACGATTATTGTTTTTAATTTTAATTCGTATAATGTCTGACTTTTTTTTTGCCGTCTGTGAGGAAAAGAAATGGGGCTCAGAGCCTCAGAATACTGAAATCTGTATTTTTTTTAATCTTTTTTTCCTTCTAATTTGTTATTCTTTTCTAAATAACACACTGTTATTTACTCAACAATAACACACAATTATCCTTGTTTTTATTTATTCGTTTAATTCTATAATCTTGGGCACCGGACACAGACGTAGACGGTAAACTGATTACCCAAGATCCTCAGCTTGAAGCACAGGATGTTTTAGCCGCAATGCATGTTGGGATATGGTGTTAATGCGATATGATATCTGAAAAAAAAATCAGTGTTTAGGATGGCCGAAGACACTACACTACCCATAATCCCCAGCTATCGTT
>NW_011341583.1:0-1881 GCF_000735185.1 Notothenia coriiceps
ATTTTTCTTAGCGGATGCATGTCAATTTAAATCAATACATACAACTATTTTTTAAATCAATAAAATCATTTTCTAAATCCATAAAAGCATTTCAATTAATAGTGGGAGTCATAACGTTACTTTGTTGAGAATGTGGCCGTGTAATAAGCGGGATAATGTGCTGCGACGCGGTCATTATGGGGAAAAGAACACCTTCATGCCGATCTAGATCCCTCCGCTTCGCGTCGGGCTCCTGATCAGCCTGTCGGTGTTCTTTTCCCCATAATGACCGCGTCGCAGCACATTATCCCTTACATAACACACATGACATATTTTTGAAATGTCTCCGATACAAAGACCGATTACGTCGGAGCTTAACGGTACCACTGTCTTTAATAATTCAGCCCCAGGGCCCGTTTAGTACCGGGGCTCGGTACCCACCCCTACTCAAACATGACACTTACATTTATCTGAAACACTTGTCTTACAGCTGAAAGGCAGAGAATGTTTGTTTTGTATTTTGTCCAACATTGTCACACTTTAAATCTGATATTGAGATATATGTGTCCGTTCTTTTCTGTGTTTCCCCCCCCCCTGTGCTCTTGCAGGAGCTTTCTAAAATCGCGATGCCGGTGGTGTTTAACGAGCCGCTGAGTTTCCTGCAGAGAATCTCAGAATACATGGAGCACACGCAGCTCATCCACCAGGCCTGCAGCCTGTCGGACTCCACGGACCGCATGCAGGTAGGACTCTGAATGCATATCTCCATCGGCCTTGTTAGAACACACCTGGACAGCTTGCATTGATTTCATGGCTTAAGAAGATACATACATTTTCTAGGTTTCGTGTATAAAATGTCCAAAAATAGTGAAATCTAACCTCAAAGTCTAAGGTAATGTCTTCAGAAGTCACTTTTTGTCATTCCAAAACCCAAAGATATTCACTTTAGTATGATTTAGTGTGAAAACACACAGAAACAGGAAATCTTTACATTCAAGAGGTTTTAAGCAGCAGTTTTTCACATTTTCTCATGAAAAATACATTTCATTTATTGATTAGTCTGTGATTATTAGATTAGATTTTATTAGATTCAACTTTAAGGACATTGCACAACGAAAGGCAGTTTGCCAGAAAGTGCAAAGAGTCGATCAAGTGCTCGAGGAAAACTTGAAACTAGTAAGCCGATAACCAACTATTAATTTAACAGATAATAAAAACAATTCTTTATGGATAACTGGTCCTTAAAAGCTCAGAAGTCAAACAAGATGAAGCATAACCTTTCTATAAACCAAGTTTGAATATCTAGTATCTTCAGTTTTAATGTAACATTAGAAAAAAGGGTACCACTTTACAATAAGACTACCCTCATAAAGGGTTTATAATTAGGTTATGAACTAGGTTGTAAACACTTTATTAATCATTAAGAACCATTTATAAACCAGTTCTAACATAGACATCAACACAGGCTCACTATTTGGCAAGATGACTAAGCGTTATATTGGCTACTTAGCGAGCGTCAAGTCAGTGAGCAACAGATACCAAGGATGCTGGCTGATGAAGGAGACGAAGTAAGCTAGGTAGCCAATATAAGGCTTAGCAGTACAGATACATGTGGGCTCACTATTTGGCAAGATGACTAAGCCTTATATTGGCTACTTAAATTTTTTTGCTTGGTTCTGTTGCATCTTACTTTGCATTTCATGTGAAAAATGTGTATTAGGTTAGTGTGAATGTTAGTAACTCATTCATAAATGGACATGTGTATTAAACTTAAAAACAACGCACCCTTTCAGTAGTTATAAATGTTAGTAACTCATTCATAAATGGTGATAAGAGATGCCAAGAAACATCAAGATGGAAGGGAGGGAATCAAGTCAGTGAGCAACAGATACCAAGGATGCT
>NW_011341584.1:0-1287 GCF_000735185.1 Notothenia coriiceps
GTAGGGAAAGTATTTGAAAAAAGAGAGGGCTTACAGAAAGGAAAGGAAACAAGACAACAAGGCAATATGAGAGGAAACGAGGAGGGTAGTAGAGAAGAAGATAAGAGGAAGAGGACACAGGAGGGTGTAGTAGACATGGAGGGAAAGATAGAAGAGGAGATAAGAGAGGACAAGGGAAGAGGAAAAGGGAAACACGAGGAAGAAGAGGAGGGAAAGTATTTGAAAAAAGAGAGGGCATACAGAAAGGAAAGGAAACAAGACAACAAGGCAGTATGAGAGGAAACGAGGAGGGTAGAGAAGAATATATGTTGAAAAGGAGACAAGGAGGGAACCAAATTAGAAGAGGAGATAAGGAAAGAGGAAACAAAATCAACCAAAAATAAGAGATGGGAGAAGAAAAGAGAGGAGAGGAATCAAGGAAAGAGGAAAAGAGAAAGACGAGGAAGAAGAGGAGATAAGAAAAGAGAGGAGAGGAAACAAGAGGAGAGGAGAGAAAACAAGAGGAAAGGAGAGGAAACAAGAGAAGAGGGAACAAGAGGACAGGGAACAAGAGGAAAGGAGAGGAGAGGAAGGGAGAGTGTTGTGCACCTTGCTCTGGTATCTCTGCACCTCCTCCTGCAGGAAGGCCTCTCTGACCTCCTGCTCCCTCAGGAACTGACAGGTCTCCAGGTGAGACTGAGAGGTCACCTGAGCCAGGTCCTCTGGGACAACAACCACAACAACAACAACAACAACAAGTTCATACATCACGGAGAAAACAGAGTTACAACAAGAAGCAATGGAGACACTTCCCCTCCAAACAGAAACAGACTTCTCCACCTCTGTTAATACAAATGAGAGCATCCGGGGAAACCGTTTTTAAATGTTGATTTCATTTGTGATGAAATGTCGTAAAAGGCTCAGCATGATTTTAAATGTATTCCAGTTGATCATCTTTTGAAATGTTTTTATGTCGGTCTTTTTAATTATATTTATAAAGGGTTATGTGATTTTTTTAATGTCGTGATTGATTTCACTTGTAGATTCTAACAGACACGACATTAGGAAGTATTTCAGAGCGCACTCAAAACACAAACTTCCCCTCTAAACATCACGGACACTACGTTTATAAAAATGATTGCACCTGGTTCGCAGACACAGATCGAAAGCCGTCTTTTAATTGGCGGTCATTTGTGATGAAATGTCGTTAAAGCCTCAGCTGTTCTCGGGGATATTTGGGAAGTCGGGCTGAACTAGAACATCTGCTCTCTTCAGTGTTGGTTCACTTAGAATGAGCCAAACACACTT
>NW_011341585.1:0-2971 GCF_000735185.1 Notothenia coriiceps
TTTTTCATTGCCCTTATATATGAAGGTAGCAGTACTTTATAAAAAAATTAAGTTGTTGAATTTTGTTAAATCAATTACTAATCCGAGGAAGTTTGAAACATAGCTACTTCGACAAAGCCTTTTTATCATGAAGTTGTATGGTTACTGGACACAATGAATGGGATGAGGCAGAAACAACAGGGCGAGGCAGACAGAGAAGTACGGCCTGCAATGTCTTTGATTGCTATTGAAGAACAAATGCTGCTCTCTCCCTGCTAAAGATATCTCCACACACACACACACACACACACACACACACACACACACACACACACACACACACACACACACACACACACACACACACACACACACACACACACACACACACACACACTATTCTCTACATTTCAGCATCAAGCCACAATGTAGATCTAGAGGCTGCTGCTCTAATATCACATAACAAATAGGCACCTCCACCCACCCCCGCACACGCACACACACACACACACACACACACTCTCCCTCTCTTCCTTCCTCTCTGTGATTTTTGCAGGCGTAGCGACCACGCCCAGTCCACTCTGCTGCAGTCAGACAGCAACATTTGTCCTGTTCAGCGTGATGTGATCAAAGTGAACCCAGAATACTCTCCATCATTATCACGTGAACGTCTGAAGGACAAAAGCAGAGCCATTTTATCCTTATAAAGACTTGTGAACCTCTCACAGCATCTCACCGTATTTAGACAATATAGACAACTGTGTAAAAGTGTTACATGCAAGACTTTATCCTTGATTTACTATAATAAATGTTTGTATGTACATTTAAAAAAATGAAATCTAATTCACAGCACTTTTGAACATGCATGCTCATTTCCTTGTGCGTTCTTGTCTGCCACCATCAGAAAAAGAATAAGCTGCAAACGGAATTATTTAGCTATGACCAGAAACATATTACATTACAAGTTATTAATGTGACAGTTTAAATACTCGACATGCCTACAGGAATCATTTTGGGTTAAGTATCTTGCCCAAGGATACTTCAACATGTTGACTTAAGCCTTTTGTGAGGAGACCAATTCCAAACAGTTGATCTTGAGTCAAAGCAAATGTTTGTGCCAAATTCAAGGAAATTCCATCACGGCGTTCCTGAAAGGACAACCTGGGAATCCTCATAAAGCCACATGGCCAATAGCCATAAAGCGCTGTCCGGAGACACTGTTGTTAACTCTGTGCACCCGCTCAGGCTCTCTGTCTCACCTGGTTGTTGAGGAAGGACTCGGCCTGTTTGACATCTCGCAGGAACAGATGGAAAATGTGAGCCTGCACCAGAACTTCCCTCCTGCTCTCCCACATCTCCAGCAGTTTGTTCCAGCCCACATCGAGCTTCTGGAGCCACTGCTGCAGGGCGGCCTGGGGGAGGGGGGCCTCATCAGACTCCAGCAGCTCGTTCATGGCCTGCAGCCGCTCGTAGTCCTCTTCATATCTGTCAGCAACACATTACGTTATTCTCCGAATAACTTGATGGGAGATAAGATGATACTAAAAACAGCAATAAGCCTTTTTTTGTCCTCAGTTACCCACCTTCCGATTTCCTCCTTAAGTGCAGCGTGTTTGTTGATGAGTTTCTCGGCCTCCTCCAGGTTGTTGGGCAGCTGGTCTGAGGCGGCGGCTGTCTGCGTCTGAACCAACCAGGTGAGGAACGAGTCCAGGTCCTGAGAGAGGAATAAGATGAACATTTAGCAAAGTCCTTTGTTTTTTACGGTACAGAAGTTTTACAGGCTGACAAATCGTTTAAAATACTTTGTTTCTTTATTTGACAGGGACAGTGCACATTTCTGTAAATGTAAGCCAAGAGGCTTTTTTCATCTGGACTTGAACACCATGTTTAGGGTTTTCTGTGTATAAATGTTCCTTCTATCTTGCAAGTTGAATTAAATGAAAATCATGAGAGCTTTTTAAAGATTCCCCGTTTATGTCAACTGGTGTTAACGATGCGAGTCTTTAACCAGAATAATAAGCGTGTTATGATTATGGTTAATGTATTTCCTGTTTTATTTATAAAAAAACACTGTCTTTGTCTTTTTACTTCCTACCTTGTGTGTTTTCCCTCCTGTCTGTCCTGGCCTTATTAGTTTCCCACCAGCAATGCAAACATCTGACCTTCTGTACACCTGCACTTCGTCCCTTCATTTGTTCAGCTTGTAATTTAAGTTTTTTGTTTATTCTTAGTCGGATTCTTGTATGACATTTATCGTGAAGTTCTGTTTGCCTTTCCTGGATATCTGTTAAATCAAAGTCTTTACGTCCAAAGTTCTTGTTGCCCTACTCTCCTGCATTTGGGTCCAACCCATCTTTTCCTGATGTGTGTCTGTCTATCCGTCTGTCTGTGTGCGTGCGTGCGTGCTAGGGCAGTCCCGAATACCGTTTTTCGGGCTCCAGATATTCGGTAGTAATCAGCAGTGAATATTCGGCGCGCTCCCGCGGGGGGAGGAGGTGCACTTCAACACGTGTATTTCGGTTTATTCAAAACTATTAATTTTGTTATTCTGCAGTATTGTTGTTTTATAGTTATAATGTAAATAACCCAATTGATGTTCTTTGAAATTGATATTGAAAATGATATTGTGTTTGTTACTTTCGTTGCAGTTGTATAAATGTCTTAAAGGTGGGGTAGGTAAGTTTGAGAAACCGGCTCGAGATACACTTTTTGTTATATTCCATGGAATGCTCTTAACATCCCGATAGCAATGAATATCTTAAGTGCTTTGACAAAAAATCCATAAAAAAAAATGTCATCTGTGGAAGCCGTAGTACTGTAAAAAGCACGACCAATCATCTGAGCCGGCCCGGCTAAAATAACTGGATGGCCTACCTGCCTGTCAGCCTTCCATCTGTGCACACACTTATCTCGTGCCCTCATTGGTTATGTGCGCGTTCGTGTGTGTTGGAGGAGGGGCTCTGTAAGGAAGTGGCAGATTTTTTCCGGTTGT
>NW_011341586.1:0-3023 GCF_000735185.1 Notothenia coriiceps
GACAAACTTGAGGAACTGCCGCCAACACTGAAAACGTGACGTGGATCATAAATATATCAGCAATTAAACAACATCTTGCATTTCTTTTCACACAACACGTCTCCTCGCAGGATCAACACTAATTCGGCTGACTTTTATATTTGATCCAATCGGTAGATAGGCTGTATTTACACCATAAAGGTGCACACCTGATATAAAGGACACCTGGTGGTTAAAGCATGTTATTGAATTTCAATATTTGTATTATTAGATATTAATAGGATCCCTAGAAAGTATATCCATTACTCGTTATTCTCTACTAATAGTTAATTAAAGACTGTATATAATGACTATTTTGCACATCCCTTTCAAGATTTCAAGATTTTCTAAGATTTATTGACATATGTATTCACAAACGATGTAGTTATGCAATGAATGAAAAACTTGGGTCGCAGGTTCCTCAATAGTGCATTACAAGACATCTATCAATATTTGTGCATACCTCCAGCAATGTTAACTATGTTGAAGCAGTTATTTTAACTAATATTATACATATGTATTATACTCTTATAAGATGTATGTAGATATTTCCTCTCCGGCGTTGTCAGGTATTGAACAATCAATAAATAAAGAACACAGAATTATTAAATATAAAACACGGAATTTGTGTGATTATACTAAATGATTTACAAATAAACACCACTGCATATTTACAACTGTTACACATGCTGATGTAACGCAAATGTTTCCAACTTGGGATCAATAAAGTATATCTTATCTTAACACTAGAACCGCCATCGGGAGGCTTTTATGATGTCTGATTCCATGTGAGCGAGAATTTGCTTTACAAAAAAAATATATATAATATAGTTCTGAGTATTTAAATGTGCCTTACATGTTATATTGTTTTCATAATGACATGCACCAATGCTGTATTGCCTTGTTAATTCATCTAAATCGGAACCACCCTACCTTTAAAAAGGGAAAACTGTAGGCTCTTGCAAAAAACAGTTTCTCAGAGAAAGTTCCGTTACTGCAAACGTAGGGATATCTAGTGAATAAAATGAAAAAATTGACATCTCCACAGTAAACTATGTTGTCTCTCTGTTGACATGGAAGCCGGTCGTTGTCGAGTAAATCACGGATCACTGACTCTGCGTTCGCTTGACTGGGCTTTCCCTGTGGAGTAGGACTTCAGCCAGCCAGATGCTTACAGCTGGAAGTCGACCAGAGGGCAGCGCAGTGTTTCTGGAGCGCTGCCATCAAGTGCTCCACCTGGATCGACCCGCACTCCTACTGCACGGCATCCCACTGAGGAAGATGGGCCTCCGTGACCACCCTAGAGTTAACGACTGGATCAATAATGAAGTAAAAATGTTGTTGCCAACCTGAGGTGTGTGTAAAAAAGGGTTAGGGTTTATGCATTGTAAACAATCTGATTGGTTACCATGTGTCAGGAATGATAACTTGATGCAACTGTATTCCTTTTGAATAGTCATTGCTTATTCACTAGTATCTCTGTCACTGGCACATCACCAAGTGCTCTCTTTCCACTGGCACATGGGAATCTCTTTTTTAATAATTCCAATAATGCCTTTATTTATTAAAACAGAGCATGTGGAATTTAGTGACAAACTGATGATGGTTCTTGGCCAGAGAGCTAGAGAAACTGCACAGTATTTGTGTGATCCCGGACGAGTCCCCGTTATGTTACGACTGGATCGAAAGCCGCAACACAATGAGGAGCAAAACTCAGGGTTAGAGTTGATAAGCCAAGGAATGTATTATTATAAACAAAGAAAATGCTAAAACTTGGGCCCACAAAGACATGTGTCATGGTGTGGAGGGGGAAGAGGTCAGCTCTTTTATAGCCCCCACCCATATCTCCATACAGGTGCCCTCCATATTGGAACAGGGAGGTAAACCTAAAATTGAAGCACAAACAGAAATAAACACAAACAAGCAGACAAACTGACACGTAACACATATTATTAAGGTAGTATTGCGAATAAACATTTAGCTGTGGTAACTCCAATTGTCACTCACTTTTACCTCTGGTTTGGTCTCCAACTTTCAATGGAAAAATCTGGCTTATGATGCCTCAACACACTCTCACTCCATAAACGTCCAGGAGCAACGCCTGGTCAGGGTCCTGTGGCGTGCAGTTGTGACGCTCCTAGGCTCCTTCAGCTTCATAAAGGGACGCAAATAGCTTTCAACTGATTGCAATGTATTCCCATCTGCGGCGGGATTTGACGCTCATGGGAGCACGGCATTCGTTTGTGTCGGCTGCCCTTAAAGGCAATGTGAGCGTCCATTCCCATTGGATAACGGAGAATTGTACACCCGGAAGTAAGTATTCCCCTTACTGTCGATTGATTTTACAGTGATATCTGCACTACTCATCGAATAAAAAACACCAGATTATCCTTGTTAATTACACAACATTGATTGGTTTAAATTGTGTGCAATGCTTTTGTATTTTTCCCCTTCGATTCCGAGAAACAAATATTTTTTCGGAGTAAAGGATGGCAGAAGACACTACACTACCCAGAATCCCCAGCTATCGTTTAGGACTACACCATGTGCTCTGTTTGACAAGCCCCGTGATTAGTTCTCAAGCTCTGTGATTGGTTGACCTCCAACTGCATTCCATTCATTCCAATGGCTGGCGTCTATGTCACGTGATCTTCAAATTTCTCCCTGCAGAGAAAAAAAACATGGCCGAACTTCGTTTTATTCTCGGTGGAAAATGCCTATTTTAAAGTTAGTTTGGCCATTAAAATGCGTTTTGATGTCATTTGATGCGAGAAATATGAGTTGTTATTTCAGATTATGTGTGCAGTTGCAGTTGCAGTTGCAGTTATTACGAAGATTACTTCAGGAAATTGTGTCCATTCAACGTTTTCATTGTCACCAAGGTGGTTGCTAGGGACGCTGCTATCGATATTATTTCTGTTATGTTGTGTAACTTGTTTAATGGTGCTATCTTTATTGCTACCCCCTTCCCGTCAATGTATAGTGTTGGTCCACAGCGCAAACGT
>NW_011341587.1:0-3170 GCF_000735185.1 Notothenia coriiceps
GTTAGAACTCAACGTTGCGATGAGGTCTTAAAATGTATGGAAAGGGTCTTAAAAAAGGTCTTAAAAGGTATTAAATTTGACCTCAGGATTCCTGCATATACCCTAATTAAAGCCATAGTGTTATGTATATGAGGTGCTCTTAAAATGTATTCAAAGAAAGTGTATCACCCTGCAAGTTGTCATCATCAACTGATGATTGCGTAGCTCATATACCACGACAGATGAGAGAGATTCTATTCTCGCACCGCCTGCTCTGTTGTTCTGAGAAGTGATTTACACGTTTTATATTTTCTTTTCAGTCAAGTTAGTTATAAAAATATAACAAGCACCTTGAGGAACTTGTAATCTCATCCTGACAATTGCCTTGTTCCAGACACGTCTCTTGATAAGTGTAGCCCTGCACCAGAGTGGAACGACGTGTGAAGTCGGTGTGTGTTTAACTAAATACTTCAGGCCCATTGGGGGGAAAGAAAGTGCTGAAAAAGCAGAAACATTTTTTTAATTGAAGTCGGCCAAAATTACCACAGAGATTTGGCATCTGAAAAATTGCCTTGGAGATTTGCTGTGTTGTAATTGCTTGATGTTTGTGTGTTTCTAATGCACGTGTTCTTCAATGTACGTCTGTTTCTCTGAGGATATATCCATCAGTCTCCAGACACCATGTGTGTGTGTTTCAGCTTAATTGAATAGGAGGTAAAGACCATGGGGTCCCCCTATAGTGCAGATTCTAAATGTGGTATGGAACCAAGGGGAAAAGGAGCTTGGAGACGCAAAGATGGAGAGAGGGAATGAGGGCGAGATGACGATAACTTTGACATTCCTCTGAGACTTTCAATAGAGGGAGCGACAAAGAAAGAGAGCTAAATGCGGGCTCCCCGATGAGACGGAGTTTGAGAGAAAAGGAAAAATGGGAGCGATGAAAAGGGAAGGAGGGAGGGAGGGGGACTTTATCTAAATGTGTCTCTCCCCAGCGAGAGGGCTGGGAGACCAGGGGATCTGTCCTTGGTTCCGAATAAGCCTCTGGCAGGGAACCGAGTCAAGCAGTTAGCATTGAGCACATGGCACACACTACCACCCTGTCATTGTCTCCACCTTGTCGCAGAGAGGTGACGGACGCGGTTAGCGCAGCGTACAGAAATGCAGCTGCAGGCGACACATTACAGCACTGGGGTGGGTCTGGGTTCTTTTTCATCAGATCTGTATCATTAGCTTGACAAATGTTTGTATTGTGTCGCAAACAGTTCAAATACAAAGACCTTCCTTTTTAAACCATATCTCGCGGTTTTCCTCAGGAATGGAGAATGCTGTGTTGTCATGGAGATGGTTGATTGGCATAAGGAGGGTTGGGAGAGTTACTTTACGAATGTATTATGTTAAAATGACTAGTTATGTGTAAACAAATGTAACCTAATCTAAGTATCACGATATAAAAGTAATAAAACACATACAACAGTTTAAAAAAGCAGAAATGAAATCTGACAGAAAAAACTCAGTTTTACACACAGTTAAGCTCACACACACTATTTTATGAACATATAGGTTCACCTACTGAATTAAAAATAGAACATGAACCAAAGAAAGTGAAAACCATAAAGCAGATTCAGGCAGTAGACATTCACACTCTAAAATAACACAATAGCCTATGCTCTTTTTAGGTTTTCAGTAACATGGTAAGCCTGCTAGTGATACCTTTCCTTTTATTAGCAATTAACTGAAAGGGAATGCAGTTTCCTTTTTCTGATTAGGTCATCCCGTTACAGCCTGTTCATTATATGTGGTTGACAGCTAAGAAATATACAGTCAGTGTATCTTTGTTGGGAATGTTTCTCTCAGGTATCCTCGATTTTCATTGAACAGTTTTTTTTTAAGTAAGCACATTTGTTGTACTATATTACAATACTTTTGTATTGTTGAACATACGGTTGGTGTTGCAAATACAGTTACAAATACTGTCATCCTGAGCGGCAAGTAAGTGTTTTTTATGATGTAAGAACATGTGAAAAAAGGGTTGTGCCAGGATAATCTTTTTAAATCACTTCTTTCTACACCGACTGGAGTTACTCTTTTTTTTAAAAATAAATCACAATGAAAAATCGGACCAGAAGTGCCCCTCCAAATGTTCTGAATGTGTCCTCTCATCCCCATACTTTTTTGTTCATACTTTTTTGTTTCAACTAAATACGTAAATGTAAACAGCCCACAAATATAGTTATTAAAATGTATAAAAGGCCAAGTAATTTCATAGAACATCTGGTCACTGTTGTTTCTAGCAAAATTGTTTGTTAAAAAATGTGTTACTCGAAGAGAAACACATCTGTTGGGGACCATTTCCAACAGCGGATAAACACATGTTGTACTGTTCGTGAAAAATACATTAAAACACATGAGTCTAGCTAACTCATGTGTTTCAGGACTCAGAGAGACACGGGGAGAGCTGGAGCTTTGATGGCAAACACTGACGGTTTATTTGGAGCTTCGGCCGCAGAATTCACAAGACATGTCACGGTCTGACCACAGGTAGAGATGCCACATCAATTCTCAAGACCCCTCCGGTAGCTCCAGGTTTTAACTAGTTCAGAGTGTAATAATCAGCATTCTTCAATAGATAGACTAAACAGCTGAGGACACTGAATCACAGCTGTTGTCACTTATTGCTCGGGGTCATCTACACCCCGAGAAGGATGTGTTCCAGGTGTCCCACAACAATAACTATCTCTGACCGAGAGCTGCCCGGTCATAAACTGGTAACAACAACTATATGCAAAATGCCTTAAAGAGCAATTTGCAGGTATTTTCTTTTTACTACATTTATGCTTAACCTTGCCTGAAAATTACAATAAAAAAGTGATTGCAGGATTTGATATGTTTTACAAGACATAAGGGCAAATTCAGAGGGAAAGGAGCCGTTTTGAGCTCTGCTACTAAAAACTGCTTTTTTTTAATGTCATACGTCAAACTCGTCATATTACGTCACATGTGGGAGCAACTTTCTCGGACTCGTTCTCTGCCCAATCCGCGGTAGTAGTTTGTAGTTGGTTTGAGCGGTTGTGATTTAGTGAGCTGGTATTTTTTCGGTAATTTTACATTGTATTTCACCATTTGTAATCATGGTGAGCTCTGTTATGGATCAGTATCAACAGTCCTGCCAGTAACGTTACTATATTATCAAT
>NW_011341587.1:3200-3503 GCF_000735185.1 Notothenia coriiceps
TGTGCAGGTTGCACAAACTCGAGCCTGTCAGTGTCAGGACATCGAGTCCACAGTTTCCCTAACAGTAAAGACTTCAGAACAGGAGTGATGTGATCCTCTTTCTTAGTGTTAGTAAGGACTCGAGCAGCGGTGTTCTGAATCAGCTGCAGCTTTCTAATAGATTTTTTAGTGAGACCTGTGAAGACACCATTGCAGTAGTCCAGTCTACTGAAGATAAAAGCATGGACACGTTTTTCCAAATCCTGCTGTGACATTAGTCTTTTAATCCTAGATATGTTCTTTAGGTGATAATAGGCTGATTTA
>NW_011341587.1:3562-9891 GCF_000735185.1 Notothenia coriiceps
CTTCAAACAGCCTACAAGTGAAGCGTGCGTTGTTTACTCACAGTTTGAAAGCAGCGTGGAGAAGTCTTCAGCTGTGGAGCTGTGATCCTCTCAGGTAAACTGAAAAATGGGGTCCACCCAGGTTAAACTGTGCCCCAAATCTGTAAACCTGTTGATCGGTAAGCCAGTTAATCCGGAACACCGGTCACCCACCAAGACAGCTGCTCTGTTCTCCACTGGTTCTCCACACACCAAAGCTCAATTTCTCTCCGATGGCCGTTATTTTTTCTAATCCTTGGCTGCTCCTGGTCTCTTGGACGCCTTGCAGGCTCATAATTATAATCATATGCATTCGAATATATATTTTCAACCTCTTCTGTGTCAAAACTAGCATTGTGATCCATGTTTACTCATATGTTAGACCGGCCGCTCTCCCCCATGTTACGTCACACGCGGGAGGTCACGTGGGTAGGCTTTTTTTATGCGGAAGTGAAAATGTCTTACTAAAACGACGCCAGATGTCACTGTAGTGTATATTTCTGTATATATTTTGGAAAATCTAGTGTATTCATCATTTTCCTACACATTTATTCACTGGTGTCTCTAACCTGCAAGTTGCTCTTTAAGGGAGATAGTGGCTGCCCAAAGCTCGACGTCTGCATCAGAGGGCGAAGGAGGACATGCAGGGCAAGTGATTCCCTAACAGTTGCTGTATGTGTAAATCTGTGATATCTTTCCCTCCCTTTTTTTCCTGACTTTCATTAGGTATCAGGTATTATTAGACGCCATTCAAACTGTCATAAAAAATAAATATCATATAACAATACACTCCTTTATCCATCATGGAGAGGCTGGTCCTAAAGGAAAAACGAGTCAGCATTTTAGCTCCTCTTGGTTTACTGTCAGTCAATGGTTTTTGAATCAGTTTTTTTTTAGTATCCCGAAATAAGGAATGTGGTCATACAAGCTTATTACATGTTCACGTTTTGTTCTGTGTTATTAGACATTAAAATAATACTCCACTGGTAAATTGTAAATGTCTGTATTCAATGTTTCATAAAAACGGTGGCGACGTAAAGTTGTTCCCCAATTACTTAAGTTGAACTCAAACACCACAGCAAGGCAAACTGTTTCAACCTACACATGGCTATGAACCTTGGTATTTTAGAGGCAAAGCCATTTGGCCATTGGTGTAGTCACTTTTCTGACAAGGCCATTGCAGAAAGGACATTAAATAAAGCAATAATTAAGTCCATGGAATAATTGTACTTTAAGGGTTAAGGATGATTTTTAGTAAACGAGTAAATAATTATTATTGTCAGTGAAATAAATACATTAAAAATAAGCATCAGGGCATTCTAATAGGGCACTAGCAATGCTGTCTAAATTAGCAAATGTGTTCAACATCCTTGGTTGATCATACAACAGTTCAGTTTAAACTTGTGACAAATCAAGTGTGAACAATGGAAGGCTGCTGACTTTAAGTACCATGCCACTGGAATGGAATTCAAAACAAGCTGAAGTTTGAGACACATTCTCAACTATAGTTGGTGAACATAGTGGAGCATTCAGTGTTTCTGTGTGTGGACAGATGTGCAGTGGGTTTATCAGACCTTTTGTGCCCTTTGCAAACAGCTGCCTACTGCAGCTGAAAAACAAGTTTCATAAGTGGAGTGAAGCACAGCACTAATGTTGAAGACTAGAAACAGAATAAGCTGAGAAAAGAGACGGAGTCAGGGAATAGTTCTTTCACTGTTTCATCACCGCAGGAAAGCCGTAGTACCTCTGTCGAGTTGGTTTCTTTTTGGCTCGGTTTGTAGGTTTGTTGGAAAAAAACTCTGGCCATATTCAGGGTGTGGCCTGGGCCAAGGGAGCATCTGCAGGTTGGATACACAAACTTTCCATTCCAATAACATTACCAGATGTTGACTCCATTCAAGATGTTGCAGTAATCTATTAAATGTGTTCAACTTGGAAACATGTAAACGCCACATCCAGTCTTAACAACAACTTGGGAACAGATACCATTGTGTTGTTTGATAGCAATAAAATACAACATATCTTTTTAGAGTGCATGTCGTTTCCACGTTAAAGCCAAGTGACACCACATTTGGAAACAGCACTTCACAAATGGGGTAGTGGGACCAAATGCCTTGACCGTCTACACGCCAACATGTCTGTGTTTTACATGATTATAAAACAACTGAGCAACTACAAGTCCAATGTATTTGAATGGCCCCTTCTCTTATGGACGGATTGCCTTTCTTACTTGTAGTTAAAATGTCTTCAGCTCTAATTGAAGAGGCCAGATTCAGACTAGTTTGGGGCTGTTGGTGGTTAAATGGACCCAGGAGGTGATGGTGGCTTGCTGAATTTGAAAGGCAGATGGAGGGAGGAAAGACATTCAGAAGGACTTTGTTGGGGTTGATCTAACTTGTTTGTTTGGACCACACAACATCTTATGTATGCATGGGTTCACACGTTGTGTTTGCCTCTGCTTCCGTTGCATTACTAGTGTTGAAAAGCTTGAACAGGATTTACTATTAAAAATGTAAACAACTGTGTAAAAAATAAAAACTGTTTCAAGGTTTGACTTTGTCGCTGCATGTCTGCCACCCATCCAGCTGTCTCCTCAACTGTCCATCCATCAACTGGCATGAATAAAAGGAAGATACAATGCCTACAACTGCTCTTAGAGAAGAATAAGGGATAGCTGGAAAAACAAAGACATTGTCTTAGTCTTTCCACGACAAGATGCTTCAGCCAAAGCTATATTTCAGTGCTAATCTTTTAGAACCGTTCATTCAAGCCAACCTCGCCAATATTTTAGCAATCATATTAACCTTGCCAGCCAACATCTCAGCATTTTTATTGGCGCGCCCGGCCAACATTTTAGCATTATATCAGCCATGTTGCATCTGTTCATCGTCCCAACATTTGAGTTTCTGTCTGCCCTTCCCCCACAAACTCCATTCTGGTCCCTACGCCGGCCAAAGAAGAATGTTTTATGGCCAGCAACAGTAAATTACCAGACGTAGCTTCTTGCTTCAGTTAAGTCGGGATCCTTTAGACAAGTGAGTCGAGGAGGAAGGGAGGGCCTGTCTTGGAAAATTCTGCCCAAAAACCACATTTGACAATAAACATTGTACTTCTTCAACCTTGGGGTGTTATTTTTGTGACATTCAGGTGGATTAATTAACCATAGTGTGTTGCAAAACCCTCTCTGTCACAACCTGTCACGATGATGCATCCCCTTGATGATTACTGTCTGAAACAGGAAAAGAAAAGGTTATTTCTCCTCCAATAACAATACATTCTCTTTCAGGCTCAAGGAGGCATTGAGTGATGTGAATGGGGCTGAGGTGAGCTCAAAGCATTTATTGTTATCGCCGCAAAGCCACTGGGTAGCTCAGCTTACATCCATTGGCTCATCGTCTGTGATCATTCTTGGTTTCTAATTTTCACAGAAAATATAACAGCAGAAATCGACTTCATTCTCCCTTTCGTTTGTTATTAAGCAACAGTCATTTGTCACACTGTTATGCCCTGAGGCGGAAACATAATGTTGGGTGGATTTGCAAAAGGATCAGGTGAAGTCATTTTCCCAGCAGGTAGGCCGAATAATGGCTCAGGGCTTCAGGTAAGGCCCCTTTTAGGTGGTGACTCACATTGACATTGTTGAGCTGGTTAATGTTATCATTTGAGAGCCTCACCTGACCTGAAAGACTTCAATTGAAGTCCATTACAGTCTGAGCCAGTTAGTGTTGACAGTCAGGGGACAAAACCATACAGTGTGTGTTGTGTATGGATTCTTATTGTTTGTTTTCTGAACAAAATCATGGCCTTTTACTGTCTTGTTTTTTCTTGGAAATGGTTTAGTTGCCATCACCTCACATAGAGAGTTGTGTCTAGGGGGAGAACGGTAATCTCTAGGGTAAGATGTGAGTGGCCCTTTTGAGTAGGGTTGGGGACCGAAACTCGGTTCCAGATGAGAACCGATAAGAAAATGCCGGGTACCGGGAACCCATAAAAAATACACAATTTCGGTTCTGCTTAACGGTTCCTAAACACGGTAGACCCTGTATTCCACCGTGTCCGTCTGCACCGCGGGTCCGTCTGCGCCGCGGTGACCCGGTGGAATACATAGCGGACTGGCCATCTGTCTGTTCTGGAGAATCACAGAACGGCCGGTCGTCAGCGGGCCGTTGAGGGCTGATTCGGTACGCTGACGGCCGGCTCGGTATGCTGACGGCCGGCACCGCCCTTAATCTTTTTAAACAGCATCATGTAAGTTGCACTGACAGGCGACAGAGGTCCACAGTTGCCCCGCAGCGAGGCTCCCCCCGCCCTTCTGTAGACAGTTCACGAGCTCAGTCACTTCATAACACAAAAGATGGATCGCGGCAAACGCTCTAAAGTGATGCTCCACTACACTAAAAAAGAAAAAGACAAGGCACAGTGTAAGGCCTGTTAATAGCTTGCCACAGACATAGCTCAGTTACAATAAAGCACAGCTATTGTGCAATACATTTGTATTGCATGTATTTTTTCTATTTGTAAAAATGTCAGTTAAAGCTTAAAAGAATAAAGATTTTTTTGTTATCTATATGTTTGACCTCTTTCTTTTCAATTTCGGAATCGAAACGGGGGAATCGCCAAATTAAACTGGCCACGTTTAATTTGTCCAGTTTAAAAATCACCTTCCAGATACTGTCCATGTTTCATCTCCAGTATAAAGCTACTGCACATGTTTAAGAGAGCAACTTCCCTTCATAGATTCTAGAATCGTCCAACATCTTGTTGTGAGGCAGGGTTTGGATTGTTGTCTTATAACGAGCATTCTGCAGTGTCTGTGTTTCTGCAGTGTCTGCGTTTCTGCAATGTCTGCAGTGTCTGCGTTTCTGCAGTTTCTGTGTTTCTTTCCCACATAATCGTGATGAGCTAAGGGGCGGGACGTTCTTAGTGGTTGACCAATCACAACAGAGCCGGTCAGCTAACCAACCAAAGCAGACTGAGCTCTGGTTTCAGACATAGGGTGAAAAGAGGTGCTGCAGCACAGGCAGTATGAGAAAAATAAAGACCTTATTGAACGTTAAAGCATGGAGACATGTCACAGCAGAGACACAAAATAAAAATGTGAAACCTGAAAACTAGCAAAATAGGGCCCCTTTAATAAGCTAACCAGACAGTACATTTGTAAATAAAAAATGTAAAAGACAGATGAGATATATATTTTTTTTATTGCGATGTAGTTTTTCTGATTTATATTATTAATGTTACATGACATTACATTCTATTTAGCTGACGCTTTTATCCAAAGCGATTTGCATGCATTCAATACCGTAGCCATGCCTACGGCAGAACGTGGTGCTAACTATCTTGAACAAGGATACTTTGACTGCAGGGGCTGGGATGGAACTGCCGACCCCCTTATTTGCGGATCAGTACATGTATCCCCTGAGCTACAGCAATTTGGAGCCCCTTGCATTTCGAAAAAGTGGCCCCAGGGAAAAGCACTTTGAGCATACCTGCCATAGAGACACAAGGAAACGGGGAACAGGGGGCAATGTTGTTTACGGCAACACTACCAAATGTTATTTTTCCCTGTCCATTTATTATTTCTCTTAGGAACCTGTTCAAATTAAGGCAGTTCACAGTATTCTTGAAAGACAGTTGTAATGAGTGTAGGGTGCTTGGCCAAATTTGTTATTGTGGACCCAAAATGATGCACTGACTACTACATTGTGGTAGCAATACTTGTTTCTTCCAAGATACTTGTTGTCCTTTGTTAAACAGATGAAACACAGCAAGGGCTTTAGGTCAAAGTCTAACCCAGGCCCGAGCTACCTCTTTGCAGGTTTTTACCGGTATATTTGTACCCTTTTAGTTTACAGTTTCCCGACCTTACTTTCTACTTTTTTTGCTAAATCTGTCTAAAAATGTCAAATATCACTTGTTTTGCATCAATCTTGATACAGGGTACTTATTATATGTTGTACTTTGGATTCCTAAAGCTTTTAGTCTACTAACCCATCATCCAAGGTTAGTTTTCACTATAAGTACTAAATATTTTTGGACGGACACTATAATTTACAGTTTTTTACCATGTTCACTCTGAATTTTCTTTAAAGTAAAAACCTGAAAACCTGAAAAACAGGCTCAGGGTTGAACAGGTTAATGATAACCTGAGGGGCTCCTCAAAACTATTTGAATTTTGTCTGGGGGCTCTATGATAGCCTACATAGCCGAACTTAAGACGCTAGATTAAGAAGAAAGGGGGGGAACTATGAATGTATGTTTTTTCTTTTCTGTCTTTATAAACATGTATATGTATGTATGTATGTATGTGT